>NW_007577984.1:303133-411564 GCF_000690725.1 Stegastes partitus
AACCCATTGCACCACCATGTCCTACACCCTCCATGGACTTTGCTGTTCTTTATACTAATATTAGGCTGCCAGCTGTAGATGAAAACACCCGTGATTGGCTGCAGTAAAGCTTCACAGAGCCGCTACTTATTTCATGGTTTTTCTGATCAATGTGATTAATTTTTCCCGTTTCTAATTAGCGGCTTATCCAAAATCAGACATTGTAGTTGTGTTGCTTGAAAAATACATTTGAGAAAAATCTAAATATAATCTTTGACAATGGCGCTGCTGTTCCTGAAAACAGCTGAGCCAAAGCGCCGCTGGGCTCGAAGCCAACGTGGTTAAAGACTCGACACAGCTCGCCTTTGTGACACTAATGCAGTTTCACAACTCAACCTGATGCCTTCAGTTCATTATCGCCTGAATTACTATGAGGTTGAAGAGCCATTCATGACTTGACACGAATCACCTCAAAAGGCCTTCTGCACTACACACTGGAAGTTGACCTCTTAATGCAAATCACCGTGTCATCGCTGTGTAGTCAACGACGATACGAGTAAAGTTTTGTCCAAGGTTGTCACGTGCTGTAAGCTGTAAGGAGTGCTGTTTTTGTTGGGTTTTTTTCTGAGTGGGGTGTGAACTATCCAACGGATCCTTCTATTATAATCAAATCCATTCAGTCATACACAAAGAAAATCCATCTGACAGCTCCTAATCACTGCAGTCCACCGATACTTTTATATAACGAGGCCTGAATCCCTCCAGCACTTTCTTACAAAGTATGTTTTGTTTTTAAATATATATATATTTGTCTGTGTGTGTGTGTGTGTGTGTGTGTATGTGAGGGTCATGAAGAATAAGGATCCTGCTGATTACATTATTTATAGCATGTGTATTTTTTTTTTCCGAAAGCGTCACTGTAATCACAAAGAAACACATTATCTCATTTGGCCTTCACGGTTTCTACAGAAGCCCTCAATGCTCGGAAGGAACAAGGTCCTGGTCACATAATCTACAGATATTCAAGAAGACTTGGAGGAGCTTTTTTAAAATGTCATTAAAATCCCATTTATATCCCTCAGAGCTGAACATGTACAAATGTAGTCACATGATGATTTTTTTTCATGATTTGAGTGAACTTACATTATGGTAGGAGCAGAACGGATTGTTTGGTTTGTCATGATCTCAACCACAAATTTTGTGAACGCCTGCTTTACGAAGACGAAAGCTGGAACTTACCCCTTCCTGTCTGGAGATAAAGCTGAGGCAAATGCTGAGACTGGAGTTGGTCTCACTGGACAACTCACAGATTTCTTGCATTTTCTGCACGATGGTTGATGGAAATCCTGAGGGGATCAAACACACGAAATAATGAAGCGAAAAACTGACAAAGCGAGCCGCCTTAAAAGCAGAATGCCTAACAGATGCAAATGTGCGGTTCAAGTTGTCGAACGGCGCCTGGTAGAAACCTCTAACAAAACAGATGGCGCAGACTCCTAATTAGAAGCATTTCAGACACTCTACCATTAATAGTCTACAGTTATCTGCTTGATGATGCTCGTAATTTTAATCATAAGGTTTTCATTTGCACTCTTGAATGGTTTGTAACTATGAGGCTTCTCGTCTGTTACATATATTACTTTAAATAGCGAGAAAAAAAAAAAACAGTACAATAACAGGTTTTACTTTCTGAAAGCCCATCATTTTTCAGCATGGACAGGAGAGCTTCCACCTCCTTCTCCAGCTTCTTTTGGCTGACCTCTGCTGCCTGGTAATTCAAAGAGAAGGAAGAAAAACTGCAGATGAACAAAAGCAGCGCAGAGTGGGAGGACCGGAGGGGTTTTATAGTTCAGACAAAACACTGCGGATCATTATGCTGACATGCTAATTATGGATTTTTTATTTTTCTTGTTACAAGCCACCTGTAGTGAGTCTGTTAGTTCCCCGAGTGACATCACTTCCTCCTCCTCCTCCTCCTCGCTGCCCTGCTCCTGAGAACAGTAGTGTGTGCTGAAAGCCGAGTGCTCCTCCAGCGCGTCGAGCCATGCCTGAAAGAAAATGGCATGACGTTTTTTTTTTTCTGGTTTTTCTCATGAAAATCAAACATGTCACGGTTTTAGGTTACGGATCGTGACCTCGCATATTTGCTTTTTAGGGAGAAAGTCAGACGAGAAAACGAAACTCATTCTCACATCTGTCCGTTAAATGTGAACAGGCAGCTTCCTGTTTGCTCACGCTGCCCAGTTCTGTCAGAATGTAATTAAACATGCCTGCCAGCACCTCGAAAGGCCAATTCACACGTGAAGTAAATGTCGTCTTCTAGCCAAGTCTGTGAGCATTTGTGCGGACCCCTAAGTCTACCAGCAGCCCAGAATTTGTGACAGGCTGTAGGCACTGCAAGAGCTCTGACTGCACATTTGCCAGAAAACTTAAAAAGAAAATGCTTGTTACGAGGAAAGGAAGTGCAATGAGACACCGGTTCATCATTTGCTACCAGACCTTGGAGTTGCTTTGATTTGCCCAAACACAGTCTGAAGTTCGAACTTCTCCAGATATCCTGTGCACCTCAAGATAAAAATTACACAGACACACTGTTATAGTCCAACCTGCACATAGGTGTTATCCTGTAAAAAGTTGAAAATTACAGTAATTCAGACACATCCATGGGGAGTGCTGTGTTTGTCTGGGTTCGATATAAAGAGTAACGCCACCGTCTGTGCAGCAGACTGATGCACACCTATTGTAGCATGAAAAGAACCACATACACGCTTTTAAAATCTGTATTGGTCAGTGCATGGGGACATAAAAACCAGAAACTGACCTAAAAGTTGACTATCAAAAACCAAAATGTAACTAAAGCACATTTCACCTCTTTCCAGTTCTTATGCTAAGCTAAGCTAAACAGCTGCATTTCCTAACATGACAAGCTATAGCACACTTTGATTTTTGTACCTCAACCATGTGCTACAGCTGTCCTCACAAAACAGTTTCAAGCAGTATACATACAATTTGGACCTAATACTACATTACAATGCGTCTTAAACTTTGATCGTTGCACTCTGTAGTGCAAAATGAGTGTGTTTGTGTGCTCTCGGCAGCTCAAGCTTGTTTATGCTTGTTTGCTAAACCGTGACATGAGTGACAAAACTGTGCAGGAAAGCAAGCTGGCTTGCATAACGCAAAATCCAAATGGTTGCAGTAGAACATCCTGGTATCTTTACTACATTTGGCGTGCTCTGCATTGGGACATACTAAATCCTTTTGCATATTATACAGCAGGGGTGGGCAATCTTGGTCCTCGAGGGCCACAATCCTGCATGTTTTAGATGTTTCCCTCTTCCAACACACCTGATTCAAACGATCAGCTCATCATCAAGCTCTGCAGAAGCCTGATAACGTTGCATTGGAAGAGGGAAACATCTAAAACATGCAGGATTGTGGCCCTCGAGGACCAGGATTGCCCACCCCTGCTGTATAGTATGGTCGGATGGATACTGGAACATAGTCTATTCTTTTAAAACAATGCAGTGATGTGGTAAAGATGTGGAACTTAACTGGTTCTACTTTTTTATTCCGAGCACTGATCCCTGCCTCATAGGTGAAACATTTCAGACGTCAGGGCAGGATTTAGTAAGTGCGATACCTTGATTTAGAAATTTCACAGCCATTTCAAGTGTTCATAATTTCTCTAAGAAGGTCAAGAGAAAACTAATGGATCTTTTAGGAGCGATTACAGCTCGAGAGGAAATGAAACATACCTTTCTCTCTGCCTCTGGGTCAGTTTTAGGGGACACTTTGAAGTGATGCACACTGTCATCGAAGCACTTGAGGGTAAAAAAGCAGTTATCTTTGGCTCGTATCTGGAAAACATTAGAAACATTCCCTTATGCAAAAGTTATACTCACACAAGCTCAAAACAATGGTGAATTCTCAAATGTTGGCTTACCAAGCAGTGAGCGTTTGTGAGGGACTTGCAGCCTTGCCTTCTGACATTGGCAGCTGCGTCGGACCTTGATGTGAAAAAAGAAAGGAGGTGAGTCCTTTTCTTTTGAAGCTGGAATCCTGACACATGATAGATTTTCAATTGAAGTACAGAAGACAGAATCCTGCTATTTTTAACTCATTTATCTGTCACCTCCAGCACCTGTCTAATCAAAAGTGCACAATACTTCCATTTATCTGACGCTGAGATCTTTTCCCTTGTCTGATTCAAGGAGCTCAGCCAAGGTGAGAGATGCACCTACTGTTTTGAGTACCAGGATATCACGCCATCCTGAAGAACGACCCAGTAGGAGCGCCAGCCAAAAAATCTGGAGCTCTGCGGGACGGAACGAGAAACGAATCAGCTGTCTGATTTTCAGCGATTTCTATCATTTTACAGTCTGATTTCAGCGGTGGCTGAGAGAGAGAGAGACACCTGAGAATAGCAGTTAACCTGGAAATGTAGCCACGCATTTGATAATACCTAATGAATTTCAAAACAACACACATGCTAAAAATGCATACAGAAAAGCTGCAATGCACACACACACACACGCACACACACACACACACACACACAGGAGCAAGCTATGTTTAGGTTTGTTTTGTAACTGATAAGCTCAGCGGGAGGTGAAAATGAAATCCGTTTCTAGGGTTTCCCAATGCTGCATTGACAGAAATCAGAAGCTGCAATAATTGTATTGTGACTTTTAAATAGCGCTCGCATCAACACTGACGTGGTAATTACAACTGGGCCTATTTTCGGCTGTGCAACAATACACATTTGGTGCACTCGTGTGGAAACAACTGAAACAAACCTATAGTAGCCGTGTTGACACCAAGGAAGGATCGCTACATTGAAATGATGAGGGACTGGTGTTGTTTGTTTTTAATCATTTCTGACATAGAGGAATACACTTTCAAGCAATTTTTGGAAGCAGATCAGATTCATTGTTGGTTTTGTGTCTTTAAATCACTTCTAATCAATATCTTTGGATGACTATTTGGCTGTTTGGAAGGTTGTTTCTAGTAATGACCTTTGACAGAATTATCATGTGACACTGCAGTTCCCTTCAGCTCGACAAAGCAACTTAACATCCGTCAGTTTGTGGCTGTTTTTCAGCAGAAAATCTCAAAAAATGTGTCACATGCTACCTATTCAGCAACTAACAACAAACAGAAACTAACTGTTAAAAGAGTGGACTATAAGTAGTTCATATGAAAGAGAGGTAGAGACCAAAACAGAGCTAAAAGCAGACTAAGTGTAGGGTTGCAACATGTGAGGAGTTGCTGGTTCAGGACAGTTTTTGTTTTTTTCCCCCCTCTTTTGTCCAACCCGAGCCCTCAGGAGCAGTGCAGGACTGTGGGGCAGTGACCAAACCACATTACCACTATTTCTGTATTCATCCCATGATGCACACTGGCCACAAAAAGCATTTTCCTCAGACAAAATGACTGGGAAAGTATAGGGGCTGTGAACATCACAAAACCCTGCGAAATACCTCCTTTATTGTCCATTTCGTCTAATAACATTTGGAAAGTCTAGAAAAGCTGTATGATTATTTTATCTTATTCCACTGGATGGCGGGGCTCTCGCTCATAGATGCTCTCTACTGATTCGGCGTACGCTAATGCACATGTTCTCAGGCAGAGAAGGACAGAGTTTTGTGGGAATTTTGGGTATCTCATGGTGGACGCTTGGAGGATTTTTCTGTGACTAACTTTTCATTCAAACGATATATTTCTTAATATAACTGCTCTATTCACATTTTAAATGTTTTTAAAAGGCCCTATATGTCTATTCTGTGTTTTATATGCTTGAAGACCCAAATGAGGCAAATGGAGAAGCATTCCTTAATAAAAGCAGTGCATTGTTGACAGTCTCAAAACCACGTTTTCAGATTTATGAGGTTTTATATGCAACAAACTTAAAGAGCCAATCCTGCCAATTTCCAGGGTGAGGCTTTCTGACCGGAGTCTTGGGTTAATTGGTGTGCTCGAGCTGCAACTAGCGATAAAAGGGTGGGTGGAGAGATTCGAACAAACTATGTAGATCTGTGCATTCGACAGGAAGCAATGGTGTAGAGTTGCATCTAAGCCAATATAAAGCAGAAATGAATTATTTTCATGGAAAAAACTTCTAAAAATGCCACTTTGATTCCGAGAGATGAGTCCTCAGGGGTAAAATCAATGACTGGAGATGGACTTAAATGCTGCTGAAGAACTGGACTCTCACAAATATAGTAACGTCTCTATAGGTTTATATTGTAGCCAGGGGTATAAACTTCTTAAACTTTTTGTGGTCATTGCTGTGGAGAAGAAGCCATTCAGAGGTGTGAACCGAAACAGGACTGAATTCAAAATGCTCTCTCTCTGCAGCTGTTCACCTACTAACATCCATCAAAAATGACAAAGAAGGCTTCTGATGTCAAACATTTAACACACTAGGGACCGTGTTCAGCATGAGAAATGATTCCAAACCTCTTACTGCTCTATTTGGCATTCTACGAGTACAAGTCTCAGACTTTTCTGTGACAAATCAACATGTTCGGGCCTTTACAACACTCTTCTCCTAGGCATCTAAATCTGTTCAAGTGGAAACAAGCTTCTCCTTCATCGTATATTAGCTGATTAAAAGAGATTCTAAACTACATTAAATTTGGGAAAATGAATGCTTTCCTTATTGTTATTAGTTCTTGTTGTTTGTTTCACTGATTGAAGGTAACCTAGTGTACCTTTGCATGCTGGAGGTGTTACTTGGACAACACTGGTGCCATATTAATAAAATCAAATAAATACATGAAGAAGTTGTTTGAAAATGACACAAAATTTAGCAGTGGACTGATTGTCTTTTCAGCTTTCTTGACATCATCTTAGCAGCTCACCTCACTGAATCTTAAAACTGGTGATTGGATGTTTGTCTGCCTCGGTTAAGAAACGCTATCTGCTGTGAAAAAGGTCCACTATCACACTGCATGCAGCATACATATTCAACAGTTTGTACTGATTATTCTTCAGCCCTCAGTCCCCACATGTTAATGAGGCTGCAGTATCTGCTGTATCTCACGCTGCTGACGTGACCTCTCATTGTGCCGACTGGTAATCATGTCAGAGGTCACTGAGCTGTCACTGTCCCAACATTTGCTCAAGCAGCAAACTAATCAACACTGATAGACCACACTGATACACGGGCCCAGCCGTGTTTCCTAAACCTTATGTGAATACAGTGACAAAATCCAGACTTCTGGGCTATTTTCATTGAGTTATTTTTTCAAAATAAAAGCAGAAAAAAGTTGATAAATGCATATTTTACCATATAAAATTAATTATATTAGTATTAGTATAATTATAACAATTTGCACACAAAATAGGCAAAGCAAAACACAATGACAAACATCATTATATCATCCATGCTGTGAAAGAGCAGAGAGCGGCCTAAATGTTACTCTGTTGTTAACAGATATGTTGCGTGGAATGTTTGAACGTAGTGGAAACTCAAGTAAAATCAACTTTATTTTAAGTTAAAACTTTGTACCCCTTTGTTTAAAGATCTGATTGTCAATCCAAGCCTCGGTCTGGTAATAAGACGCACCACTAAACATAATGGAGTGTGGGTTTTCTTTAACAGCGGGGTCTCCGAAGGCAATATATGAGCTGTCAAACTGTGAAATATAATTTCTCTACTTTGTTTGTGATTTCTCTGTCTCTAATGGATTGGTTTCTGCCAGCCATCGAGGAAAATAAATTCCCAGACTTTACCTTCCAGAGGAGTCCCTCGTACTTCTTGACATGCCGGGTCATACCCTGCAGGGGACGCAGATGGGGAACATGAAGAAAGTAAAAAACAAATCAAAGAACAAATCAAAGTAGCTTTAGGAAGCCGACTCACTCACTCTGTGAACGTTGCCTTCAAGAAACTGCCTCATCGCCGTGTCGCTGGCCAGGTCAAACACCGACTGGCCTGTGAGGAACGGACAAACAAGATAAATGGAGCTTTAGCACAACCCTGCACATGTGTACAGAGGGAGAAAAACGCTGCTTGATTGAACGATATTTCAACCCCGGTGACAGCAGTTATAAATATCAAGGCTTCATTTACATCTGAACCAGCAACAGCTTGTGCCTCTCATGTAATCACAGTTTGGGTTATTTTTTGCATTGATAATCACGTTGGAATCACTGAAATAGCTACCGTGCTCGGTAAAAATAATTAAAGGCTACACCTTGAAAATTCCTAAGGAAAGGTTATAGCCGCTTGCCCAGACGGTTGCTGTTTTTTCTGGTGACGGACCTTTTAAAATGAAGTGGAACTGTCACTCCCCACCTGAAGGAACATTTTTTTTGCTGCAAGCAGAATGTCAAGATGGGAGCTCGTAAGAGAAAAAGGACGTGATATTCTATGTTTTTCTTACTGACTGAAAATGTTCTTATTGTTGGAAAAAAAATCCTCAAACCAATAATGTGTTGGCTTCTTAATACTGCCCATTGTCTGCCCTGTCTGAGGCTGCCTCGAGCACATTTATTCCTACCGAAGATGTAAATAGAGTATTTTTTGGAGGGACTAGTTTCAGCTGTGTATTAATACATATCTTATACGGTAGCAGGTAAAGCAGCAGAACAACGTGGTCAACATTGAAGTCACCCAGTCAACAGTGCGGCTCACTATTTCATTATTTTGAGGATTCAGTTGTGCAGACGAAACTGGCAAAAGCATGACTTCCTCATTGGTTTTGCCCTTTTCATGGTATGTGCCCACAAAAAAGAAGAATATGAAATATCACTGGTCATTCGTGGCTGCCAGCTCTGGCTGATGCGTCATACCGTTCTTGTTTTTGACGCTGGGGTTGGCTCCACTCTTGAGCAGCTTCAGGGCACACTGCCTCTGGCCTCGATAGGCTGCACAGTGCAGCGGAGTGTTACCCAGCAGATCTGTGCAGTCGATGTCCGGAGGCTTCTTCCTGCTGAGCTGCAGAGAACACACAGGACAGGAACAGATGTTGTCTGAGTTCTTTATTATTCTGCCAAGAACCGAAGCATGACTGCTTGATTTCTCACACTGTGAACCAGAGCTGGAATAGTTAAGATGTTATAAAACTTTACTGCCACTGTGTGTCTGTCTGTTTCTCACGTATCTTGACAAGCGTTCATCTAATCTACTTCAAACTTGGCGGGTTTATTGCCGGGAACCTGAGGAAGTGCAGTGTTGAAGTCGTTCGGTTGAGCGATCCTCATATTTTGGCGAAAAGTTGTTTTTCTGTCACGCATTTAACAGTACCCTCAACGGTCCTTTAGATGGGCAACATCACCTAAAGCAGGATTCTGGAATGGTCTCATAGTTTCAAGCCACGATTCTAGAACGTTGTCACAGATTAAAAGGAAAGATTTAAAAATGTTGTAACAGATTAAATGCAAAATTCTAGAATGTTGTCACAGATTAAAGCAAGATTCTCACAGATCAGTGACTTTTAAGTTAAACTACTGGCAGTGGGCGCTACACTACCATTGAAAGTACAGATTTTGTTCAGAGCTGTCCTTAATGAGCTTTTCATAATTACTGCGTTGTTGAGTTTCAAAGGGCTGAGTCGTCTCCACCTGTCTGGACTTGTGAACATGGTGCAACACTTCTGAATGTAACTGTCAGTTCAGGTACAATTGAGAGCTTAATCCTTGTTCAAATGCCCACGGCGGCAACGCCAACATGTCGTTTAGCAGGTATTGTTATGTCCTTGTTTAACATTTCATTGTGGCGTGCTACTGTGATAATTCTTGCTAATTAGCAATTGAGAGAGAAGTATGCGTATGTACTGGAAAGGTCTAAAGTGGTTTGATCCTTGAAGGAAGTATCTCTCACTTCAATCGACATGCTTAGAGTTTGGATTCCACTTTCATCGACTCTGCTTCTACTTAGCGACGACTTCCTGTTAGACTTGTCTTTACAACTGAGTCACATTCTAGGGGCTCGTCTCACTATAGCCAAGACGGTGTTGACATTGAGGTGGCAAATAGGTGCAACCTCCAGGACTGAAAAGCAACCCAATGTTACAGTTTGAGTGCCAAAAACTGCAGTTCCTCAAATGGCTACTTGAGGCTGGCTCCAAAAATGAGTCAATCCCCATAGAACCCCATGTTAAACTGTCCACAGCAGAAACATGTGAAGTAAATCTGTGTATCTGTCTGTGAACAGTCTCTTGCTCGAGTGCTGAGGTCTTACAAGTTGATATTTTACGGGTGAGCTAGGAATGGCCTCTCTTTGGAATGGTTGGATTTTGGGGTCAATCAGTGCAACGACAGCCTTTTCAAAGTCACTTTTTCAAAACCGCTGCAGATAAGCAACCATGTTGGGGCTTTCTGTTCGTGATGTTACATTTGACCTTGGATGATATTTCATTCATGTCATAAATTTTGATATTGCCATTATATTTTAAATAATATGTAATGCATACATGGATAGTACCCATTTCACCTTGGACAACCAGCCAACCATGATTAGTGAAAGAAAACACCTACTTTGTAGAAAGTGGGAAGGAACAGTGGTTTACTGGGGCTCAGTGCATCATGGCTGGCAGGGGCAACTATATGCCTCAACTGAGGACCCTCTGGTTGTATTTGAGAACCAAGGTGAGACGTTTCTTTGGATTTGCCAAGGAAGAATCGAGGTGAGTAACACTGGGGTCTGACTATTCTTTAGGATCCAGTGGACTTTGTATGTGTATGTGTGCACTATGAAGGGGCGTGTGGACAGAACTAGAAGAAAATGCATGATGTACGACATCTCTTTTCCGTATTCTCTTTTTCACAAGAAAAAAATTACAAAAAAGCATGTGGCACTGACCAGCTCAGTTAACGTTGAAAGGTCTCCTTCACGAGCAGCGTCCAAAAGTTTCTCCTCTAGTTTCCTCTCCTCTGTTCTTTCAGCCGCTGGTATCGGGGCGGGATTTTCAAGATAAAAGCATAGATTGACTTGACAGTTTATACATAAAACAAACAACTTGTATGAATCCATCCATCCATTATCTATACACCGCTTAATCCTCACTAGGGTCGCTTGGGGGCTGGAGCCTATCCCAGCTGACTTAGGGTGAAGGCAGGGGACACCCTGGACAGGTCACCAGTCTATCACAGGGCTACACTTAGAGACAGACAACCAAGCACACTCACATTCATACCTACGGACAATTTAGAATCACCAATTAACCTCAACATGTCGGAGATCCCACTTGTATGAATGATTATTAAAATATTTATTGTGAAAATTGCTTAAAAATATGGTTCTATGATATCTCTTAGATGGTAACACGTGTCTCTTACCTTCCAACATGCCTCTGATCTCTGCATTTTGAGTGACATCTTTGGGAATCTGTGCTGTCCCATTGATGACAGTGGCACAAGCATCATAGTGCAGCAGCAGCATGACAACCTCCTGATTGATACATGATTGATTGATTGATTGAGAGACTGAATGGATGAATAAATGCATGCTCAGAATTTCTACTATCAACAAGGAGATGCAAAGAGTAGAGGCAAACAGGAAAACTGTTGAGGTGTTATGATACCTTTCTTCCTGTGAAGGCAGCTTTGTGCAGCGGTGTATCTCCGATGTTATTGGGCAAGTTAACATCTGCCCCCGCCTGCATAGATATAATAATAAACATGTTACCTGCACAGTTGTTTAAAATCTCCATGTTTAGAAGAAAGGAAACGCTACCTTGAGTAATTCCTCCACTACATCTTTATGTCCAAAATAACAGGCCAAGTGAAGAGGCGTCCATCCAAGGTTAGACTTACTTTTACCTGAGAAAACAGCGCATCCTGCATTATACCAGCCCAATGAAACTGTTATTATCCCCATTTGTGAATCACATACCTTTGCAATTGATGTTGATCTGCGTCTCCTCCTTTATCTTGGACATGAGGAGCCTCTGAACCCCGGGCAGATCTCCGTTCCGGGCATATCGCAGGAACTGCTCCTCTGGATCCAGCTCGTCCATGGATGCCTGCAATGGAAACGCAGAAACAAGATAGAAAGGGCATAAAAAAAGATGATTTAAGGAGGTACATAAACTGAAAAAACAAGTAGCAAGAGGGGATTTATCCTTTTTACTTAAAGTTAATCTGTAGGTTTTTGTTTTTAATAGAACACTTCCCTACATGATAAGCACCCACATCTTTCCACCTCTACATCATAGTGTTTTATATGTGACTTTTTTGGTCTCTACATGTAGGAAGAAATAATTTTGATGACAATAGGTGGTTTGTCATGGCAGGAACTTGGGGCAGGTGCAACGTGGAGAGAACATTTACAGGATTTGCTTCCTCACTGGCCCTTTCAGCCTTTTTGTTTCCATCATGGTGTCGCAGCCGACAGCTTCGACTGCACAGTTTCTGACAAAAAAAACAACACGTCCTATGAGCTGGATGTAACTCCAGCTCTATGGAAAGAAAAAATAACAATGGAGGTTTGTTATTTTAGCCGATATGGTGAATTTTAAGTTGTTGATGTTAGAAAAGAGAATATATTACTTGATGAGGAGACCTATCCCAAAATTAATTCCCCATGAAAACAGCCCAGATAGAGGTTCTACTGGGACGGTTCTTTCACAAAGGTTCAGCAGCTCTAAAACTTGCAGCCTACAAGTTCTTGCAGTGGAAAACAGCTTAATGTGGCACCAGCAGGGTTGTTTTCTCAGACATCATACAACAGTTTTTACAGTTTTTAGTACTTTTTTTTTGACAAACCAACTGCAAAAAAAAAAACAGACTACACCTTTAAATTGGCTGCTCAAACCTTCCGAGTGGTTTGTATTGCTTAATAAGTCATTAGCTGTCATCCTTTAAGACATGTGAGGAAAAAGTCACAAGAGTTGTCAGACAATGAGAAATAAGCAATTGTCAACAAAGAAAAGATAGAAAACCGAATTATTTCAAAAGGCCACAGTCACCAGACCAGACTTTCAGGAAGGAAACCACATGACGTCCTGTTTGCATTTCCAGTCAAAATGCTGTTACACTAAGACAGCGAAAAAGAGAAAGCTTGCTTTAAGCAGTGTCATAAAGTCATGTGGCTCTGAGGAAGAATCAGTAAATCACCATGACAGGATGCATTAGGCAATGCAGCGATGACGTCTGCAGGGCGCTAAGTGGAAAACTTGCACTGGAACAGGTTTACCTGGGTTTGAGAAGCATGTGACACTAACAGTTACTCAGCTTGTCTTTCTGCTGCGATTTCAGGGAAACGGTTTCATAAAAATCCCTTCATGTGATCTCACTATGTGGTATGTATACGTGTCAGAAAACTTTGAAAGTTGTAGTTGATAGTTCTTGAATCAACATTTAAAACTCTTTTCATTTGTATGTTTTTTTTTTTAGAATTTATAATACAACATTGTTTAATGTTAATCTGTCATTTGCACTTCATCTGACCTCGAACTAATACATGTTTTTAACTACTAAATGTCACATCAAGCCATAATTCTTTGGCAAATGTTTTAAAATACTTGTTAATATATATATTGATAAAGAAAGCCATTTTGACCTGTCCAGGGTGTCCCCTGCCGTCGCCTTAAGTCGGCTGGGATAGGCTCCAGCCCCCCCCGCGACCCTAGTGAGGATAAAGCGGTGTATAGATAATGGATGGATGAAGAAAGCCATTTTCTTTTATTTTGATGGCCACAGACCACTGAATTCATTCCCTGTTGCCATGTGTTTTCCCATCACCTTTTGCCATGTGTTTTCCCATCACCTTTTGTCATGTGTTTTCCCACCTCCTGTCACAGGCACCCGATTCCACCCCCTGTTGTTCATTGTCCCCTTACCTCCTGCCATTTGATTAGCAACTGTATGCTATCAGAACCCCAACTCCACCACCCGTCTGGTCACCAGACCCCGATTTCATCACCTGTGGTTCATTGCCCCCCTTACCTCCGGTCACTTGATTAGCATCTGTATGTTAATTTACCTCTATTCACCTCTGTATTTACATACAGCCCCCCCCCTACCCTCTGACTTACCCTATGAATGTGTGACTCTGCAGATGTTCAGGGTCGGTCCACCTTCACAGACTCATGCTCTGTGTTGGTGAGCCCACCGTATACCGGAATACTAATAAACACCCACTACAGCAAACTTCACATGAGGACTATGAGTAGAATTTCTTCAACAATATACATATATATTTTTTAATGTAACACTGACGCAGTTCTGCCATCAACAGTTAAAATTTGATCCCTCTGATCCATGACAACATTCTAGAATCTTGCATTTGATAATGTTACTTAGCAACAGTGGAAACTTAAGATCCACCGACAAGAAACCAGAAGACCACTGAAGATCCTGCTGGACACAGAAAACAGCTTCCAGCCAAAATATGAACGTCGCTTGTCCAAACGATTTCAAACTTGACACTGCACTTCCTGGAGTGCCCAGCGATACACCCTCCAAGTTTCATATAGATCACATGAACAGTTGTCGATAAAGACAAAGAACAGACACACACACACATACAGAAACTCCGTCATGTATAAGTCAAATATATGCATATATATTTGTTAATATACTGTTAATTATTTTCCTTAAAAAAAATACTAGACAAGCCGAGCGGTGAAATATGTCACATTTTGATTTTGAAAACTGAAACATGCATTTGCTGTTATTTTGTGACATTACCACAAATTAATAAATCAACAGTGGAAAGGTTGTGATTATGAGTTACGTCCTGTTCCATGCTTATGATTGAGACTATGAAAGAAAAACATTTACTCCGGTATCATTTTAGGCATCAGTTTGATGTACTTGTGTCTGAGGTTTAAAAAAGAAAAAAAGCCACATAACTGCCATAAAATGCCCAAAAAGCAATGACTAGAGAACACTTCTGAAACAAAACTTTGTTTTGTTTTTATTCCTGTCCCATTAATCATCCCATAATCCCTCACATTTATCTTTTGAGGGGGCTAAACCCTTAGGTTAGTCTGACAATAGTATCTAACTGTATGTGAAGTAGCTAGAAGTGGTGGCAGTAAAACGCTGATTACACACTGATGTAGACGTTATTCAAAGGGCTCATTTTTCCTACAAACTGTTTACTTTTGAGGCTTTAAGCGCAGTTAGCCGATACGAAAATATCTCTCAGACACTGTTGCAGTAATTTACACCGTAAGGCATGCAAACATTGGGCTGTATTTGGAGGTCACAGTATATACCCGATATATCTTCACTTATCAGGAACTTAGAATGCCGTCTTGAGATCCCTCCCCAGACAGTCTGGCAGCCATTCAACCCTGGAGGCATGCGGATCTTAAGAATTTGGGAAATTTTGAGAGCAAAAAAACTACATGTACGGGCTGTCAAACTGTTCCGCTGATAAATCAAACTTGGTCTGCATCCAATTGCACATACAAAAGTTTAAATGTTTTGTAACAATTGGAATTGGCATTTGACAAATCCAAAAGCAAAAACGGTTACACAAACAGACTGTCTGAACACAACTCTTGTATAGACAATGCTAGAATGTGGCACAGTGCCCGGTAACACCGCAGTCATATTAAAACATTACATGCAAATGTTTAGGCAGGTCAAGTGAAGTTAGAGAACGAAACGAACTTTACTCAAGGCAGCATCATTCCTGTCAGAAAGAATGCTTTCCACAAACAGCTCGGGTTTTCCCTTGACTCCCTGTTCTGATTGTTGGCAGCACTCAGCCTTTTGTTCTAGAGATCTGTTGCATGATTAAAACTTGTAAAAAGAGAAAAGTTTTCCTCCTGCATGGTACAAGACGCACAGCTTTATGATTTATAGGAATGGTGAGTACGAATGTGTTACATATCTTGCATTTTTGGCAAGTTTTATTTGTTTATTCTCACAGTAAGTGAGCAGGTTTCCACACCTGGAACTCCCTGTCAGTCAGTTAGAAGTGAAGAAGCCTCCTGGATGAGAGGGGAAAGGTCTTCGAGTGAGGCTCTTTCCCTCATCAATAAAAACTTGACAGCAGTTTAGATGGATGAAAAAAAGGCACAAATTCCTGCATTGATGTCCCCCAAAATGCAGGAAGTTAAATTTCTGAAACGGCTACCAGACCCTTTTTTTTTTTTTTTTTTTAAATGAGCCCCTCAATGGCAGCTGTGGCCAGATGTTATAAAACATGACAATAAGCAGGACAGTCAGTGAGCACAGACACTTACTGCTAAAACTAGTCCAGTCTCGTCAGGTAAAAATCCTGTGTATTTGGACAGAGCTGCTCTCACTCGGGGCCTCCGTTAAGCTGCATGTGATGTTTTAAGCCCCCCTGAGCCTCCTCTACTGCGGGGCTGGCGGAGCGGCGCAGGTCGGCCGACGCATCCCGTCGTAGCTTCACCTCCACCGGCTTGAGAAGACGCTGAACTGACCGAAGGCTGGAAGACAGCTGCGCCTGTGTCACCCTGTTTCTCTGCCACTGACACACACACAGACACACACACGCCTCTGTGGACTGTTTACATTTAAATCAGCTGATCTTCTGCAGCGCAGCTCGACCTGCCTGATCGCTCAGGCATTTCAAAATAAAAGATTATAAAAGAAGAAAACATACAAAATTCAACTCACGGACATTTTTAGGAGTTTTCATCAGAAAATAGAACTATATTAAATATACAACTGTGGTTACTCTCAAATATTTAGTTTTTGCTCTTTATTATGTCGCTGCCAGAAAACTCCCGGCTGACCCCGGAGAACAAAACAAACGCACCCAACCTGCTCTAACCCGGAAGTGATTTCACACGCTCCTGCATTAGTTCCTTTTCTGACTAACTTACTGGAGTGTTTTATTTTATTGTTTAGCAGCTTGCACTTGATAATGAGGTGGATAAATGGCGGATATCATAAATTCAGGCAATGAAGAAGACCTACAGGCTCAAGTAAGTTCAAAGTCTTTGCTCTGACTTAATCCTATCAGATAAAGTGAACTATTCCTCTGTGTGTTTTACTCATGTCGGCTCATTTGTCAGTGCAGTCTAAAGTCCCGCACCGACAGGGAAACAGCACAACCATGACTTAAGTAGTAGAAAAAACTCAGACATTTCTTCTTGAGAAAGAAAAAAAGAATGACAGCAGAATCAGCATGAACAATATTTTAAAACGTGCCCACAAGTGTTACTAATATTAGAAAAAAAAATGGCAGCCCATGCTATAAATATTTACTGCTATTTACATTTTTTACAGCCGCCATAAACCAGCTGTTTTTCAAGCTACTGTGCACATTGACCCTAGAAAGATGTCTCACCATGCTGAACAGTTTGCTCCTGTTTTTACCAGTTTTTTAGCCACTCTGCATTTATTTTATTGGTCCAGTTTGTCTTAGTTTCCTCTCAATCTCTGCTCTGTGTAAACACTGCCTGCAGTTCACCTGAAAACTCTCACTTTTTTTTTTTTGCAGGATCTGGTGCAAATGGTTGATTTCTGGCAAACAGAAAAAATTAAATATCAACAATTTCAAGCTGATTTTGGTCATTTTTCATGATGGACCTGTGCATGATACATTCAGACACCATCAGAAAGCTGAAAGTTTGTGTTTTTATTAATGAAATGTGCTACTTTAGCACCTGCTTTTAAATGAAAGCATGCCATTCTAACCTGCCAGTTGGATTTGGGGTTCAGAGGGTTAAGAAAATGTGACAGCTTCTATCTCAGTGCCTAATTGTTGTAATATTTTAAGGTGGCCTCCAGGGAGCGTATACGCCCAATGGTAACTGTTGTGTGCAGATGTGACAAACACAGTGCTGGCATTTATAATTAAAATGCACATGCAGACCATGAAATAAAAGGGAACCCGCTTGCATGCACACTGCAGGTTGCTCCCAAGATGTCTGGATTCATTAACACATGTGCAAGTGATGTTTGTAGCTCAGCAGGTGCAACACGATGCACAACAAGCTCCACATCTGTGCATAGTGCAGCCGACGCAGGAACGCAGGAAGGAAAAGCAAAGAGACTGGACGCAAATTAACAACATCACAAAACAAGGCCTATTTATAGCCAGGGTCTTTGTCGTCCAGTGTGTGTCTCTCACGCGTTGCCGTGACATTCAGCATCCAATTTTGGAGAGAAAATTAACATTGACAACAATTACCGCTGCTCTGGAAGTCTTTTTCACAATTTTCAGAGACTTCCGTTGGGGGACACAAAAAACTAAAATCTAAATGCTATTTTATTTATTTTTTTAAATTAAAATGTAAAATGTTAGAAAACAGCTGTACATCTTTTTTGTTGCATAGCAAATGGACAGTTTTTTATCCAGAGGGTCAGAAGAGTTTTTGACCATCTTGTTAAATCAAAATTGTTTCACTGATAGTTCACCATTTTGATAAATCAGAGTGAAAGTCCCTCTGTGGTCGTTAATAAAAACCCTCGAAACTCATGTCTGTGTATCAGAGTTGCATTTTTAGAAGATTTTTCCATTGAAATAATCCCTGACTGCCATAAAATGACTTACATGTAAATGTGTGAAGCCCTTGCCTCTTTCTACATCCACCACTCAGTGCAGCTCGAGCACACCAGCTCACCTATGACTCTCCTCAAAACACCGTAAAACTACTCTGCGCCACTCAATAGCAAGTTATCATATTGGAGCCACATATATTTGCATTACATGTTGGCCCTTTTAGCCTTTCTGTATACATTGTAGTGTAAAATTGGACATTACCTCTGAGTTACAGAGGAAAAGACTGCTAGTCGACAAGGGCAGAAAAATGCGTTGTTGTCCACATGGCTGTTTAGATGTACCTGCCTTGAACTTTTTTCTTCCCTGAAAACAGTCGTAAAGAGTTTCTACTGGGTTAGTTCTTGTGGTCAGAACACACACCAAGGTTCAGGGATCCCTAAAACCATCCAAAAACGTCCAGCAGTGACAAACAGAAGCTCGAGGTTAGCTTACCTTACCATAAAGACTGTCAACAAAGGGAACTGGTGTTTCATGTTATGTTTCATCCATCCATTTTCTATACACCACTTAATCCTCACTAGGGTTGCAGGGGGCTGGAGTCTATCCCAGCCGACTTAGGGCGAAGGTCAGGAGGACAGGTCACCAGTCTATCACAGGGCTACACTTAGAGACAGACAACCAAGCACACTCACATTCACACCTACGGACAATTTAGAATCACCAGTTAACCTCAACATGTTTTTGGACTGTGTGGGAGGAAGCCGGAGAACCCGGAGAGAACCCACGCTGCACGGGGAGAACATGCAAACTTCACACAGAAAGATTCCCCCACCGGGACGCGAACCGGCAACCTTCTTGCTGCGAGGCAACAGTGCTAACCAACTGCTCCACCTTGCAGCCCTACATTATGTTTCATTTCCTGAAATCCATAGGCTACACTAATATATATTCAGTCTTTCACTGGAAGTTTTGCACTTGATTATTTGTTTGGTTATTGGTCTTGTCCCCCCCTCGAAAAAAAAAATGTAAAAATGTAAATTGTGAGGCTTTGTTGTGGTTAGCACAGAGCCAGGTTAGCTTCACCGGCTTCTAACCTTCATGCTAAGCAAAGTAATTAGCTATTGTAAAGATGCAAGAATAATTGATCTTCTCATCTAACTCTGCCAAACAAACCGGATATTTCTGAAAATGTAGAACAACTTCTTTAAAAGACACACGGAGGCCTTTAATGTTTTTAAAAAGCAGCTTCGTGACTCAAATACAATGGTAATACATCCAAATCGCAAACTGGGGCTAATTATAGTTTCTTTTAAAGGATTTTTATTAAAAGGATTTTCTTTTAATTCTTTGTGTTTATACAAATATGTACTGTGAGACTTTGAAGTCTTCTGTACATCACTGCTCCAAATGATGTAATTACTTTATGGATTAATCCATAATTACTGTCTGCAGACTGGAGTGATTAATGTTTTTGCTTTTGTTATTGTTTCTTCATTATAGATTGAAGAGGTCGAGGCTCTGTCTGCTATCTACGGTGATGAATGGTGCGTGATAGATGAGGCGTCCAGAATATTTTGCATCAAAATATCCGACGACTTGGAGACGCCAAAGCTGACAGCGTGTTTGCAAGTATGGAAATAATCATAATACTGTGCATATCAATCACGAGTGTCAGCCCTCGCCGTTTCCTTTTAATCCAGCTGATGATGTTTTCCCTCATTGATCAGATAATTCTCCCACCTGATTATCCAAGCGCAGCTCCGCCCATCTACCAGATCAAGTAAGTCCATTTGCCTTTCAAATTTAATATGGAGGAGCATCCCACTCAGAAACCCACTCCTCGCCCTGCTCAATAACCTCAGTGTTTGTTCTCGGCTTTTGTAGTGCCGCGTGGTTGCGAGGCCTTGAGAGGGCCAAATTGGCAAACAGCCTGGAAGACCTCTATGTGTGAGTGCTTCTCGTAATTTATGACTTCACGAGGAGATGCCGTGGAGTGATAGCAGCCACAACAAAAGCTTTTCATTATTGTTTCCACTGTGCAGTATCTCTGTTGCATGTAGCGCCACCCTCACAGGAAAATATTTAAATTTCAACAGGGAGCACGCAGGGGAGAGCATCCTCTACCTATGGGTGGAAAAAATGAGAGACTTCCTTGTGGAGAAATCCCAGAGCTCTGAAACAGGTGAGGTGTGGAAAATGAAATTCATGCTTGAGGCCACACTACATAATGACTTGAAATGACACTTGATAGACATTTACCAGTCCGGGAGAGCTTGCTGTGTAAAACTGAGTGCATTTCATCGCCCTCACCGGTTTGGGCTGAATGTCGGCTAAGCCTCCACTCCAGCTACAGACGCTGCCCCTTGTTGATCTTTTTGCCTTCGCGTGTCACATCTGTGGCTTAAAATGTTAATTGTGGCCGCCTTTTTTTTTCTTTTTTTTAAACAATGGGAATTAATATTTCACTCAGGCACCAGCTATTGCTCAAGGATAAAACACGATGCGGGCTGTGAACTGTCTCCTGTTGACCTTTCTATGTTTTCAGAAGGTTTTGCTTGAAACAAAACCCCTTTAAAAACTTATTTAAAATATGCTAATGAAGACTACATATATTATATCATGCTACAAGAGGCGTTTATACACAAAATAAAGTGTTGCAGTTAACTTTGAAAGGGCAAAAGGTGTTTGGAGCACGCTGATTAATTCACAGCATTACAATTAAAGGCTGTGATTTAATCAGTGTGCTCCAGTCCCCTTTTGTCCTCTGCAAGTTTGCTGTCCTCGCGCTGAGAGCTGCTTGACTTACCTGCATGTTAATGGAAGACGGGTAAAAACACATGCACGTCTGATAGTTACAATTCTATACTATGTTCAAAGATGCAGATCACCTCTATACCTGTATGTACTTGAACACCCCCCTCTGTAGACACACACGGAGCAACGCTGCTTTCGTATTACTGGCCAGAACTCCACAAGCTCTTTTTTTGTTGACCCTCGATGGTGTTGACACTTTAAGGTGCTTACACAGTGACTTTAATTTTAAACTGTGATTGCTGCTGCTTGTGGAGAATTTAAATCCTCACTGGCGTGCCGCTACAACGGGACGACCTCTGTTTTTGGTTGGTTTTTAACAAACGCTCAGTTCTACGCTTTCCGACAAGCTGGAGTAAACGATAACCTCCACAACTGATAAAAACCCACTATTTGTGAATTTTCACATCAAACGTTTCCTTCCGTATATGTCTGAATGCATTTTCCATCCATGTTGGCGTAAGATGCTCCTCCATCAGTTACACGACTGTCTGGTCTGCTCTAAAGCGGCGATAAGATGAACACAAAGGCTTGTAGGGGTATTGAAAAAAAACTCTCTCTGACATTGAGTGACTGCACTGAATTAAGATCGATATCTATTTAATGCCTTCTGTTACCCAGGCAGAATCTTTTGAGGTGTAAAAAAGACTAAAAGGTACCAAATTAAAGATTTTGTGCCAGAGAGAATTAGGTTTTTTTTGGGAGGGGAGGCGCAGCGGTTTAGGTCTGTCTCGGTTATCTAGCCCTGAGCGCTATGCATTAGGGAGGCAGACGGTGCAGTTTTCTCTTGAGCAACAAGCCATGAAAAATATTAACTGTCCTCCCCATTGTTGCGAGTCATGAGTCGTCTCGCTGCGATTCATGTGGTAATAAGTATAACTGGTAGGAGCACTTCAGCTCGAGGGGGGGGGGGATTGATGGCTTATTCATTCAAATGACAGGCACGTGGTGGGAGAGAGGAAGAAGGACGGGGCCGTGATAAGGCCGACGATGCACGTTTCACAGAAAAGGAAATGAAAAGGGAGTAAATATGACAGAGAACATGAAAAGTAAAGAGAAATAATGGGTGTGAATGAAGCCGCGCAGAAAGCAAAAAAAAAAAGACGGAGAAAGAAATGTATTTGCTCATCTAAATATGAAACCCTCTTGTAATGAATTTGGGAGGCTTCTGCGCGTGTGCTGAGCATGCACAGAATAAACTGGGCAATGCGCTCATTACTCGGCTTCACATCATCACAGCAGGCACAGTGGATTCAGGTTAAAGCTTTTATTCGAGTCATGTAACATGTAGCAACTTTTATTTTTTGGATCTACTTCTCATGCAGAATATTAACGCAGTATTTTGCATTTTTTGCTAATTATCAAATGTTTTTTTTCCTCATTATCAAATCTATTGAAAAACGGCCAACAGGTACTGTGCATGCAAAGCCAGGTACAATCTGTTTCTCTGTTATTGTCAAGAGTTTATTTTTTTTCTTAGTTCCCTATAAAGGTACGTGATTTTTATGATAATGTTGAATTTGCATATTTCCTGAATGGAAATTATGCTCTTGATTGTCGTCCAAAAACTACTTAGAACACTTCAGTGAGCTTTACTGATGCACTGGGTGACATGTTGCTCTGTTTGTTGTTAGTCAATCACACATAGAGAAATACTCCAGAGCACCCAATGTGTAATAATCCACAGCTGTAAATGGTCCCCAACAGACACAGGGATTACCACTCCACCCGCGTTTTAGCATTGTTTGAATAAAAACAGCATTGTCCAGGTGTTGTGGTAATTTTTTTTTATTTTTTGGGGCTTTTTTAATGAAAGTACATATTTGTGACCCTTGGTTTAAATTCATCTTTTCATTAGAAACTGACTGATCTGGGACTGAGAGCTGCAAAAAAAAAGCTGTGAAAGTATTGAGAGATGGAGCAATGTATTGTTGGTTTTGATATTTTCATGGGATTTGTTGAGAATAACAAAAAATTTGCATATAGACAGGCTTTTTTTTTTTTTTTTTTTTAACCATGTAAACCTTCTGCCAGTGTATATTTCCACATAAATTCTGCCAGACATTTTGTGCAGCTGATTTTAACAATGGATGTGATACTGGCTTACCATAATCAGATGCTGGAAGGAAATCATGCATGCAGATCCCGTTTTGGCAGATTTTGTTGTGATGGTGTTGCTAGATGCATACAGTTCGTACACCAACGGGCCACAACATTAAAACCATCTGAATGATAACGTGTAGGTCGCCGTCGTGCCAATACAGCTGCTGCTCTGACCTGTCAAGGCCTGAACTGCACAGTACTCTGAAGATGTCCTGCGGTATCAGGCAGCTGATCCTTTAAATCCTAGAGGTCGCGAGGTCAGGCGCTTGCGGATCTGACACAGATGCTCGAGCAGATTGAGATCTGATGAATTGAGGCCAAGTCAGCACCTTGACCCAGAGAAACGTGGTTCTCCTAAAAGAGGCGTCTGCCACATGCAAATCCCGTTGCCATCAACAGGTATGATTGGCCTGCAGCTATGTGTAGGTGGGTGGTCTGTGTCACAGTAACATCCACATTAATGTTACGACCCGAGGTTTCCCAGCTGAACGTCGCCCTGAGCATCTCGCTGCGTCCCGTAGCGCTTCCTGCTGCTGTCGCTGCCCCGGGTAAACGACACATACGCAAGCAGCCGTGATGTAAAGGAAAACACAATTCACCTTCTTTAATTATTCCATAGCCCAGTTCTGATGCTCACATGCTCTTGAAGATGCATTAGGCGGTGAACGAGGGTCAGCATGTGCGATCTGGGTGGTCTGGACGAGACAGTGTGTCTTCTGAAACCTTGCTATCGTAGAAAATCTTGAAGATTTCTGTCCTGGTTGATTTGGCGACACCTGTAATTCCTGGTGGTAACAGCAAATGCAGCTTATCACTGGCTTAAAACAAACTATTGTCATTTTAATAAAGATTTCAGGCAATAATTGTCCTTTTGTGCACATGACATGAGTTTGCAGGGCGCAGTCAGAGTTGGTTACATTCCTGAGAAGTTGGAGGTCTGCAGCTCTTTTCTACCAGCTTATTGTGGCCACTTACTCTTGTTCCATTACTGCGTGCAGTACTTTTAGAACGATTCGCTAGTGAAACTGATTGTTATTTCGCTTTGCAGATGCATTTTTGATGAACAGCAGTGCAAAGCTCACAAGCAAAAAGTTTGCATTTCCAGTTATTACTTCATAATGTTGGTTATTTCTGATCTGACTACAACACTTACTGTTACACCAAATAATAATAAGATGTGAGGAAAAAGGAAAAAAAAACGGAGCACAGCCTTTGATCTTCAGTCTGCTTGTAGATTTATTGTACACCCACACAGAGTAGCTACAACAAACCCACCTGATGTCGAGTTCAACTGAAGCTGTCAAAGAAAACATTCACGTAAATACAATTCTTCACCCGGCCAGTCGCTCGCCGTAGGCCTCCTCAAAGTTTGATCATCACCTGACTCTCGCCTTCCGACATGAGCTGCATCGCTGTACTGTGTGTGTGTGATTATTCTTTCAGGCTTCGTAGAATCTTTGTTTTTGGTACATCTTGTGATTTGAAGGTTGAGGCCGACAGAAAGGCTCCTACCAAACTGAATAAAACATGACGGACTCACAGAACATCCTTCTTTCAGACTTCACATACCGACCACCGACTTCTTTATAAGCCACAAAATCTGACCCATATGTCATTTTCTCATATGCATATATCATGTAGTAGAGTTCATTGGTATGGTTTTCACTCCGCTATTATATTTTAGCCTCTATGATTGCGTATTTCAGCATATCAACTAAATATACGTAACGGCATCGTTAAAATGACTCACTTGGACATACACTTGAGTATAATTTCCCTCCATAATAGAGTTAATCAACTAATGTTACACCAGTTCAGTAGTTTTAATGTGACGCTGCAGCACTAGGAAATGTTTGGTTTACATTAGCGCTTGCATTAGTAACTTAATACAGCATCTTTCCCCGAAAATGTCACCACAAAACCCACTTCATAGTTCTGCAAATATGTAAATGTTGCACTACTTTCATATAGGCTCAGTCACTACTGAGTTTCATCCTTTGGCGATAGACTTAACAGACATTTATGGAATGAAAATCTCCAGATATTGCCACTTTGAGGTTTTCAACAGTTTGTGCTGCAGTACCTCTTCTTTGAAATCGGACCACACAGGCAAGTCTTCGCCTCCCACATGCATCGCTGAGCCCATGACCTTGTCTCCGGTTCACCAGGTGTCTTTCCTTCAGATCACTTTTGATATGTACTAACCACTCTATACCACTAACACACCTCAAGAGCTGCCGCGCTGAAGGAGCTCTGACCCACCCGTCTCGCCATCACACTTTAGCTCTTGTCAAAGTTTTTTCATGTCAGCTTCAAAAAGTAACTGTTCACTCGCCGTCTGATGAATCCCACCACTTGACAGGTACATTTTGCAAAGAGAAAGTGGAAGCTGCTCTCTTCACCTGTCAGTGGTTGTAATGTTGTGGCTGATCAGTGTAGAAGTCTATAAACGACCAGCTGATTTAGGCTTAAACATAGTGTACCTTTGTTTCCATAACAACATGGCCGTAATTTGCTCTTTGTGTCTGAGCTCAATGCTCTGCACTCGATATGTTGCGATTAATCACTGAGCTCAAACCTCTCTCAATAATCAGTGGCTTCTCCGCTCAGTCGAATTTGCAGATTCAGAAACCACGTCGGCGACTTCATGCATTTTAGTATCAACGTTAAGGTCACGTAATGGTAATTTAGTGATAACTTGCTCAGTAGGTGTCATTTTAATGACAGGCGGTGTGGATTACAAACAGCTCTGTAAAATGTACCAGGTTTGGGATTTTACTTTTAAGCTTTCTTTTTAACAAAATCTAACATTTCTTACATGATCTGCTTCAGTGGATCAACCAGGAAACGTGAATATGACGGCTGAGGAAGACGTGGATGACGATGATGAAGACATGCCTGATTTCAGGACTCTCAAACTGAACACGGAAAATCTACATCTCTTCGTGGATCAGGCAGATGGTACGGCTCGTATTGACTGCATTGGATTCAGTTATGACAACATCAACATGTCTGTCTGATTGTTACATGTTAATCTTGTTGTTAAGATGAAGAGGTTCCTCCGATAAAGCATGGAATCACCGTCACAGACCGACGCAGCACCTTCCAGCCACATTTGGCCCCTGTGGTGACTCCCAGACAGGTACAGCTTGGGAAAGTTTTAGGTTTTTTTTGCCACTAACTCTTTGCACAATAAAAGTAATTTAGTAAAAACATATAGCTCCAACAACATCTTTGAATTTTTGAATGCTGATATGAGATTCGGTAGAAATGGCTTGATCGGGGTCTTGCAGAGGAGAAAGGATATAAATGTGCAAATTGCAAATTTACGCAGCGGTATCATAAGCTGAAACATCATCAGACTCCTTCCTGAATGCAAATCTTCCTCTCTGGCTCTCCCGTAATATACCGGCTCGTCTTAAAAGCCTCCACCTGCTGCAAAGTGCTATTTGGGAAAAAAAACAAGTATTTACAGAAGCAGCTGTCCTCTGCTGAGCACATGAACTCAATAGAAGGAGACCTGGTCAGGATTTACATATTTTCGTGTTCTGTTCAACCGAAGACTTAATTAAGAAAAAAAAAAGAAAAAGAAATGCTTCACTGAGAGCAAATTAATTGTAAAAAACATCCATCATGGCCTTATTTATTTGTTTATATAGTCAGTGTAAGGAGCCCACTTTTATTGTCTTGTTGGAGTTTTGTTTGTTTTGAAGTTTGTTTTGTTTTTACATTTATCTCCCAGTCCATGCACTGGACCTGCATTCTTTCTAGCAGCCAGCAGGGGGCGACTTCTCTTGTTGCAATAAGAAGTCTGTGAGAAAACTAATCTATTTCTCAGTTGATGTGATGCCTCAGTAAGCATTTTCCTGATGTGTTTATGGTCTCAACCGTCAGTTTCAAGCCTCCTTCAATCAAGCATAGTGTTTATTTACTAAATTATTGTCCCATTTAGATGAAAATAGATGATAAAGCAGGCCATGTTTTAAGATGTAGCAGCCACATAATTGACAGGTTGCTACTGTATGGGCGCTCATATTGTCTTAGTGTTTTCAGCCAGATACACCTCTCGCTAGTTACATCTGGTTTTAAAACACCAAAACAGTGATGGCCAAATTCTACCCTTGAGGCTTCATACCTGCAGTCCACAAACCAACAAGTGACATCACGAATTGTGATATCAGTTACTAAGACCTGAAGAAAGAATGACAAAATAACATTTTATATTGAATGTTTCCAGTTTTAATCAGTTCTTAAAATGTTTATTCATCATTTATTGAGTTATTTATATTTTTACACAGTAAATTTATGTAAGATTTGGCTTTGTGATGCAGTATTGATTTAGTTCTTACTGAACACATTGAGAGTCCACCGAAATAATACATACCCGCAGAGCTTTTTAAAAAACAAACAAAAAACAAAACACTTGATGTGTACATACACACTCAGTGGCCACTTTATTAGGTTCACATGTGACATCAATACGGTCCAAAACATACATGAGAAATACCTAATATTTGACACGTTTCCATGTTATCCAGTCCAGTACCCCACCACCACCCACAAGGGTGTCAGTAGTAAACATAAAGTACAAATATCCTCTTTCTGACTATGTCAACAAGAACTGAAAATGTAGAAGCTTTGCAAAAGTAGAACTTATGGCAGAGCTGTCGTATTAGATTGCAGTTCATTTCACAGGTGGAACTAATAAAGTCATGGGTGGGCGTATGTATATACAGAAACAAGTTTAGCTTTATAATCAGCCTGCAAGGGAAGCAAACATGAAAGAAATGCAGAGGAGGTGCCAAACACAAATCTTATTACATTTTAAGCCTTTCAAATCTTAGTTTTATTTATATGAGATGAAATTTACCCTCGTAAACAGTTGACTAACGCTGCTTTGTGCATTAGTCAGCAGCGCCAGACAGCATGTTGAACTCAGAAATTGTCATCAAGCATCAGTTTTTTTTAGTCGGTCTTGGTTTTGAAATTGACTCCAGAGTGGATGCATCCACTCAGGCTTTTAGTATGAAAACGGTTTATAGGTCACACTGTGCTGAAGTAGTACGCAGGACAAGAGCTTCGTGTTAGCAGCTTTATACAGTAGAGTGCATGAGAGAGAGTCATAAGATGCATTTCTCCTGTCATGTGTTGCAGGTTAAAATGGTCCTGGAGAAGCTGTGTGAAAACAAGAAGATTGCGAGTGCCACCCATAATATTTATGCATACAGGTTGGTCTCATATATATACACACATATATATATATGATCTAACATCCTTCATGACTTTATTATGTAATAATTATGCTGATGCCCTCAGGGTTATGTTACTGTGTGTCTTAGTGTCTCATTAGTGGAGAAGAACATGAGATAAGTAAAGATTCAAGACCCATCCATCTTCTCTAAAGGGCACATTACTGCAATTAAAGGTCAAAAAAAAAAAAAAGCACCCGAGAATATGAAGGCTGTTTGACAGTACTGTGCTTTATGTGAATTGATATGTGTGAGTGTGTGTGTGTGTGTGTGTGCTGTCTTTCTGTGTGTGTGTGTGTGAGTGTGTGTGAAAGAGTTTTTTTAGCGTGGTCTAATGAGGTCGATGTGAAGCTGCTGATGCACTGCCTGGGTGGTCATTACTCACAGGGAGGAGATGTTGACATTTAGAGCACTTAAAAAACTTTTCCGGTGAAGAGGCGGCCGGTGTCGCGATGTCATTCTGCCACCAAAAAAAAAAAATGTCTTGATGCTCCTGCGCCTAATTCCTAGCTGCTGGGATTGTGTCTGTTGTAGGATTTACTGCGAGGACAAGCGCAGCTTCCTGCAGGACTGTGAAGACGACGGCGAGACAGCCGCGGGGGGGAGATTGCTCCATTTGCTGCAGGTTATCATTTCATTGAGAAAATTCTCACCTCAGCCGAACAGATCGCTCTTTCTTCTGCATGCAAAACTGCACGTCTGAACTGATGAATTAGTCAATGCAGAACACACAAAGCTTTTGCCCAGCATTCATATCACAACCACATTGTTAAATCTGCAGCCCGTTTGGCTTTCTTGTGGCTATTGCATGCTTAATTGGTGTTCTGTTCTAAGCTGCCATGCTCATTCTCACATTCTGCATAATTGGGACTCCGCTGTGGCTTTTAAACTGGGATTGTTATCAGTAGAAAGCTTTCCACAGACTATTGTAAGCATTTCAGGACATATATTGTACTAAATGAGATATAACTTCATAAACAGTATATACTAATTGTATATACTACAATATGTACTCTTAAAGAGCCCATATCAGGCTTATATATAGAGTCCTATTTTTCTTTTAAGGGTCTGCTAGAATATTTCTACATGGTGTTTGGCTCACTACATTGTTTTAACACCTCTTTTCACCCTTTGTCTGAAATGCTTTGTTTTAGCTGGTGTCTCTTTAAGGCTGCCCTCCTAAAATAAAAGCCTAGTTTGCTCTGATTGGTGAGCAGCTGGTGAAAACAAAATTTAATATGTTTGCACCGAAATCAAACCCAAAACAAGGAGAGATTGCTGTAGAAGTAGTTACGTTACACACGACACAAAGTTTTCATGCAATAGGGCAGCCATTTTTTAAGTTATTTACATCATTTCCATTTACTTTTAACATGCGTCCCCTCAGGGAAGGACAGCAAAAACACAGTAGAGGTGAAGCTGAAGCACCAAAGTCGACATAAAAACACAGCAGCCCACCAAGTTCTTCTTTATTGGTTTCAAATCAGTTTCTAAATGTCCCACAGAACTCTGACTTGTTGCCCTACGATCAAAGCTAATGTCAGCTATGTTAGCTGCGCAGTGTGCTAACAGTGAAGATATATTTCCTGTTATTGTGGGGACATTAAAAAAATAATCTAGCTGTGTTTTAAGTTCATCAGATGTCAGTAGTGCATGAAGATATTTGACATGCTTTGCTTGTCACTCAGACATTTTAGCTCTTTTATAGTTTGAGGGTATGCCATGCTCGCTGCAAGGCAGATGTTATGCAAATGAGTCACATGGTGATGTAGAAAGGTGACTGAATAAAAACCCGGACTTCTAATGAGCCGTGGCAGGCAGTTCAGATGCTTTGTGAGTAACTCCCTTTGTCATTGATGCTGGGTTTCGCAACTTTACAGATATTTTACATGCACAAGGAAAAAGGCAAAAAAACCCAACAACACTGAAAAGCACATTATGAGTTCTTTAATGAAAAAGCCAGGTTTTACAAAAAAGGACGGCACCATCGGTTTTGAAGGTGTGTATTACACCACCAACGCAAACAAGGCCTTTTCACGTAAGACATTACACACAGGTGTGAATAAAGAAAATGTATAATGACTGAAGTACGTTTAGCTGCTTCATTTCCACGGTCCTGCAGCCGCCACATCAGTAACCACGGAGACATTCTGTGGCGGTGTGTGTCCTCAGTATAAAGACATTCTTGATCAAGTGACATTTTAATTAAAGCACACAGAAAAAAAAACAAAGACACTATAGATGTTTAGTACATTGTGATGCAGGGCTGCAGTTATTTTTTAATCTGAATATTGTAATTACTCCAGTTAATTTTCTAATTAGTCTGAAAATGTGTGTGAATAAAAGACTAAAGCAGTAATATATTCACTTGTAAAGTGGCAGCTGCAAAACATTAGAAGTAATTATGGAGGCTAATAAAAGTGCTCCAGGAACACCTTTGAAAATAATAATGAATATTACATTTTTGGAGAAAAAACTGTCCTTTACTGTAATAGTGTAATTTGTAAAGACATTTTTATTAATGTCAGATTGTGCAAATAAATCATCACTCAAGTATGTTTTGCATAAAACAGTTTTGATTGCTTGCACTGCAGCTAAAAACAGTGTTATAGAAAGTCTATTTTGGTAAAACTATTGCAGTTTAATACAATGATTCTGCGCCAAATTCTGCCTTTGTGATGGTTATAGCTCTCAGTTTTTATTGAAACAGTTTTAGAAAAGTATTCATTTAAGGTGTAAATAGCAACCTTTATGAAAGTGAGCTTAAGCGCATGGCTGACATATTAGACTGTATTATTTGGAGCCATGTGTGTCTTATAAGCTTGTAGCTGAGTGTATACTGTGTGCAGTTGGTACATCAATCTGCCAAAACCTTATCCTCCTAATATTAAGTAGGCTTGTCTTGTGTCGCTAGAACAACTATAACCCATCAGGCAATTGACACGGGACCTCTGTGGGTGTCCTGTGGTGGTGGTTTGCGTCAAATCCTTTAGGTCCTGTAGGCCGTTGGTGTTGGGGATCGGGGGTGTGCTTGATCTGCCGCAATGTTAAAGTGGGTGGTACTTGTCAAAGTAAAGTCCACATGAATGCCAGGACCCAAAGTTTCTCAGTTCTTAGTTTCTCAAAGTTTCTTTTTTACAAGTTGATCACTACTTATCCTGTTAGTGTTTTCAATGTTGTGGACGATTAGAGTAGTGTGGACAAGCATAGGAATTCACAAATCACAGCTCTGAGAGGCTGTTGGTCTATTTCTGCTTTGGCCCTGACGGTATACACACAACTCTTTGATATAGCAGGTATGAGGTTTATAGTTGGTCCTGTACACAAAGGAAAGTTGAGGCTGAAGGAAATTCAACTGCTCAGGTGTTCAAAATTTGGCCTGATGATGGAGCTGACAGACTGATGCGTCTTTACGGTCAAATTGCAATGATAAAATATCAATACAAGTAGGAAATACTCATGTTTGCCAAAGTGAATTGAATTCAGCAAAAATGTGTGAAAAACAACTAAAACAATGAGTTCAACTCATCAAACTGTTGACAAAGTTGTTGACTCTCTGATGGATTAAATGATTAATTGACAGTCTGGTGTTAAGTGTCTGTGGTCAAAGCTTTTAGAATAAAAACCCATGCTTCATCAGAAATCAGCACAGTATGTTAAAAGATTCTAACATTTATTATATCATTTTGAAAGCTCTTAATAAACAGACTATTTAATTTATTTCTTTGCGTCTGTTAGGTTTGATTTTGAGACGCCAGGTCGATGTGAAATGCTGCAACTGCTCATCCCTTTGACAGAGCCAAATATTAGTTTAGATAATTGTACTTATTTGTAAAACTGTAACTGCAGAGCAATTGAGTCTTTATGGTTTTACAAGGGGAAATGAAATGACTGTAACACACACCACTTGTGTTTACATAATGTGCAAATTTCCTCTACAGAGAACTTTGGTCCCACGATAGTAATTTCGCACACTTATCAATGCTTTAATTTCACATTTCAAAGAGGCACTTGTCACTGGATCGTGCTGTCAGATGGCACTATGATTCACACACACCCACATCACACTGAAATGCTACAATTGTCCACACACTTTTTGTTTCCACGTAATATTGAATGAAAGCCAGTGAAAGGTTTCTGACAAAACAAAAAAGTTTGCTGTAATCAGAGCTCGGCGGTGACTTGTAGCAGTTCTGTCAGACTCATTACCAGTTGGTGCCGCGTCGTGTCAGGGCTTTTCCAGATGAGATCCATGACTCATGTCAAAGTTCATACTCATTCATGAGATGACAGCCGTCGTCTATGCCTGTGTGGCCCTGTTGGAGAGATAGTGTTTCAGATTCTCAGTGTGGACATGCCAGAAATTGAGATCTGCTGCACTGAATTCAGATGAATCAAGCTTTGACTAATGCAGTGTTCCCTTCCAAAACAGTCAGCCACTTAAAAAACACATCACTCGGCTCAGCGAGTCTTGGCTCTAATTGGCTTAAATTATCTTTCGGAGAAATGGAAAAAAAAAAAAATCATGTTGAAACTTTGTAAGTACAAGCGCTCTATTAAATATCTGGAATGCATGTAAAGTACTGTCTCCGTTTTTAATGCTTTCTTGTAACACCTCAACCCAGGCAGAAAGTACGTATATCTCTATGACACTTTGCATTATCGCTCCAGTAATCATTATTTTTCCATTAAATATGAGTCAGAGAACATTGTGTAATGCGACAAGCGTCATTTCTAGTGACACACCCACAGTCAATTATCGCCACCTCTGTGTTTCCCTTTTAGCTTTATTGATGCAATTCAGTATCTTTTAAGTCAGTTTTGTTCGTCACCCCGCAGAAAAATGTGTTATTAACCAGTCATCCAAATTTGAATATTTAAAAAAGTATACGAAGCTAGGTTTCAAAATGGTGGAAAAAATAAGCAGTGTTCTCAATTCAGTTCAGTTCACATATTAAGGTCAAGACCTTGCAAAGAGAAACCCAACAAATCCAAATGACTCCCTTTGAGCAAACATCTGGCAGCAGTTGATAGAAAAAAACCCAACTCTTATTTAACAGGAAATAATGTCTGGCAGAACTGGGCTTAAAGAGGGCAGAATATCTGCCTCGGCCGGCTGGGGTAAGGATAACTGCTCTGCTCTGACATACAGGGGGTGTATCTGCTGAAGGCGACAATTAAAAGCTTTCACAACAGCCCAAATTAACTGTACTAACCATGCAAAAAGGCCTGATTTAGTTTTAACAGAACCAAACAAATAAGATGTTAAATACACTGTAGACGTGCAATATTCATATCTATTGCAATTTGTAGCTGTGGACATCTACTATATTACTACCTCCTATACTACTACAAACTGAGCACACAAGGCTACTTACACCCGTTGGTGGAGACAAGGAGAGAGACAGTTTGGTCCCAGTCACCAGAAGAAGCAAAATCTGTGAAAATCTCAGTTGGAAAATGTTGGCACCTGGTGTAAAATGGTCCCAGCAGAGGCAGGTCTTGGTTATAATCCCCAGCTCTCCATCAAAGAGCTAATAGAGAATTTGCAGACCAAGCTGTTCTGCAAACTCTGACATTCAGGGAAGATGCATTTGCTGGATGAAAGCATAGCTAACCAGCAAACTCTAGGTTGTAGCAGGTGTAATAATTTGCAGTCAAGTAGGAGAACCACTAATGTATCCACTCTAGTTTTTATAGTGGTAGGGAGAGGGATTATGAAAAATATGGCTCCAGTGTCTCATCAAGCTATTATAAGGGATATCTGGGCTGATCAAGGCAATTTTTAGCAGATTAGTATCCACCTTAATCTTCTCCTTTGTTTGCGTCTGCTGTCAAACAAGTGTCAGAAATGTGGGTAATTTTCTTAATTACTACGATTGACAATCCATTGTTGATTAATTTATAATAGCAAATGAGCATACTGGACATGTGCACTGTGTTGACGATGCCATTTCAAGCCACGGCCGTGTTTCAGTCAATAAAGTTGTTGATTCATATGTGACGGGGATATAAACATGTTGTCCTTGTTGATCCTGGCCTGTTTTAACAGAAGTGTGCTGGCAGTAGGTCATTAAATGTCACAGAAGACTTTGTCACGGTGCCCCTTTACTAACTGAGCCCCCACATTGCTCTCTGCTTGCCAGCAAGGAACTGCAACAGTATGTGTCTGCAGCACCAGAGGCTGCACATTCAGGGTCGTACTCATGGGACCACACTTCAAGTCCAGTGCACTTTGTTTAGAGACAGCACCACCTATCTCCATGGATAATCATTTAAGTGCGCAACTTCTTACTTACTTCAATAAATAAGCAAACAAGCTCAGACTTTGGTTTGCAGCATGTTGTCATGAGCTACAACATGATGGTTTGCGGTGCCGAATGATGAGTTCAAACATAAAACAGCTTTTAACATTAAACAAATTAAACTTAATTCATAGTCAATGCTTCCACTATGACGATCATTCATCTTGGCTAGAAATGACGTCATTGCGAATCATCCAACATGGGTACTAGAAGTGTGGTCCTGAAAGTGCAGCCTCCGGGTCTATGCACACGTTCTACTCAGGAATTGCCCCTCTACTCTGATGGCTACACTTGGTGACTCAGCCAGGTACTAGAGCTAATCATCCAAACCTTAAGTTTGCAGCATTTAGGACAATGGTATCAGATTGGGAGTTGGTATCAGCTGATATTGAATATTAACTTAGATCAGATCGGGGGCAAAAAAAAGAGAAAAAATTTAAAAAGGAAAAGATCGTGACATCTGTAATGGTGATGTTTTCTAACTAGTTCACCGAATCAGCACAATATAGCCATGTTGATGTGCTGCCTTCAAGTGGCCTGTTGAAATGACCGTCCTATTTATTTTTTGACAATTTAAAAATCTTCTAAACATAGCGATGAAACCATACTGTCAGTGCATTTATTTGATAAACAAACTCAGCGCCCTCCGTTCATATTTGCTTTTCCTAACCCATGTGGACATAAGAGCAGATTAGAAGACACACTCAGGTCACTTCCTGCGGCTCGCTGACCTACTGTAACTGACGAGATAGCATTAGCGCTCGTCCTTCTGAGCAACACGCTGATTAATCTTCTACTTGTGACACTCTCAGCGTACCGAGCAATTTACATGAAGAGCCTTCTCCTTAATCTATCCTCGTCTAATTTCATTCCTCTCCATGAGCCTTTCTTCCCGTTTCCTCATTTAGACTTGCGCTTTCTGCCGATGAACGAGGAGGTGTGAGGTGATGAATAAAAGAAAGATCTGTTTGATAGTGTCGACGGCCAGATGTGGACGAGACCTCTCGAATGACAGATTGTACTTTTCGTGCATGTGTTGCAGTCCGGGGTCAAATTCTCTTCTTCATTTTCAGGGTATAGCCTGGCGTTTTGGAAAATGTGCTTATTTGTTATTGGACATTCAGTAAATATTAAGTTAATCTTGCATTTTCTGCAGACGTGACCTCCATTTACTTCTGATTATCTGGGTTGGGTCGTGATGGCACCAGGCTAAGCAGGGCGTTCCAGACATTCATCTTCCTTTAGCTGAGCCTGCTTCGTTCTCCCTCCGGATGCTCTAATGTCCTCACCCTATCCCGAAGGCGGCACCCTATGAAGGAAATCCATTTCAGCAGATCGTATTTGTGATCTCATTCTTTCGGTCGAGGGTTTGGAGGGTCGTATATCAGCTGTTAAATCCAAAATCTTCCTTGCTTCAAAGAAACAGGTAAAATAGCCTCTGTTAAAATTACCAAACCCCTCAAGCCTTTTTTACCCTAATTTTTAAGCAAAGATATTAGAGCACACCTTCGACGAAGCTGGACCAGCTGTTGTCTTTTCAATGTGCATTAACTGATTTATTGGCTGCTTTGGGGCAGCACAAACAAGCTTTAAATGCAAAAATGATGTATTACCACCAAGTTCTGTTAGCAGTTTCCTATTTGCATATCCAACAGATACACAGCAACATTAGCATTCACTTGGAGTCGTGTTTCTGGCCACTCATTGAATAAGTTCAATATTCACTCTCCTTTTAACAGGGTTTTGCTTCATACCCAATCCTGAGGGAAATATGGGACTCTTTAGCTGCTGAATACTCCACAGCTCATCGCCAGCTCCAGGGCAGGGAGCGCTGGAAAAAAAGCTGCCTGCCTGCTGCTGATGGGCATTGACATTGATGAGAGCACCAAAACAACAAAGTAACTGGCAGGAAAATCAAAACAACACCGTTGAAAAATATCAAAATGCTCCAAATAGCTGAGGGGAGCTGCGGAGCTGGGTGATTATTACCTGTGGGTTTCTGACAAGTAACAAGCTCCCTTTCACACACGTAGTTGTTTGATTTGTTGTTATTATAAAAAAATAGATGACAGCAGCTTTAATTGTTCATTTTTCTGCCTGCAATGTTTTGAGGATTATATTTATATTCTTTGAGGTCATACTTTTTGTTTTATTTTGGAGTATTTTACAAATATGTTTATCTGTCCGTTCCATAATTTTACATATCATTAAATTGAAATTTTAAATCCTCAGTTTCTGTCCTAATCTCTCTAAAATATGTCCTGGAGCCACACAGGGATAAAAAAAATTTAAATAAATCTTCCTATTTAACCCTACGGATGGCAGCAAAACAGGGAAATACCCTCCCAAATGTTGAGTTGTCAGGCTGTCAGCTGAGACAGAAACACTTAAAGAAGATTCGTCCACAGTATTACATCTGGTGTGAAATATTTGGCTGCTTGGGAATGGCTGCCAGTGACGGGCGTTGAGTCACAATTTATTGTCTTTGTCTCTCTCGAATTCACACTCATTTCTCATGTCTCTCGCCACAGATTCTGGACGTGCGTAATGTCATGGTGGTCGTGTCCCGCTGGTACGGAGGCATTTTGTTGGGTCCTGACCGCTTCAAACACATTAACAACTGTGCAAGAAACATCCTGGTGGAGGAGGGATACACTGCCTCCGTGGTGAGACACTCTCCGGTCCTTCAACATATCGCTCTGTCATCTTCCACTGACACATCATCAGTCAAATCTGACTTCGCTGCCAGTTCTCTCATGCCGGAAACCACCTGGTATCTTGTAGTTTAATTGACTTACACCCTAATATTGGTCCAGTTATCTGGGAACACATGACTGTAGATGAGATTTTCTTTTAATTTTTCTTTCTGGCAAATGAGTCAGAAACCATGAGCGGTGCTGTCAGTCAGTACTGTATGTAGTTACAGTGAGACATTGGTTTATTGTAGAAAGATGGAGTGTCTGCTCGGCATGACTTGTGTTTCCACAGTAGCTCTTCAGTAGCTGTCACATTAAAGATATTGGTTCATTTGAAGTGTCTGGTTGCCACATGTTCTGGAGATCAAACGCGCTTTCACCAGCCTGAAGTTAGGTCTCGTCTGCTTTGAAGTCGTCTTTGTGTTCTGCAGAGTTATTCCATTGATAACATGATTGACCTTTGAGTGGCAGCCACAGGTAGATTAAAGGTACTGCAAACCTACTCTTGAAAGTATCCTACTTTAAAACCCCATCAGCCGACTTTAAAAATGAGCTCTTGATTTCATTTCCATCCTGACAGCAAAGGCTCAGTTCTCCCTGGACATCAAACCCAGATTCGGTGACAACTTATTAGAAGCGGATGCCAGAGGATGGAGGATTTAGCACCTCTACAGAATGACTTATTTCCAGCTCACGAAACACTTCAACAATTAAGCTTAAATCGATTAAATTAGAAAATGAATGGCTCTTATTTGGCCGAGGTCACCAAAAGCCACTATGAAAAGCTTTTTGATTAAGGCGGTCAATTGCGCAGACACATGGTAAATACTAAGATAAAAGAGAGGAAGTAAAGCATTTGGAATAGTTTCATTGGCATTAAAATGGCAGAGTGAGTGTATGCTATGCACATAAGATTATTAAAAAGGCAGCCATGCAGTGTTTAAAGGTCAAGCTGTCAAGGCGTTTTGTCAGCAGCTGAATATTGCAAAGGACAGCACAGGCTGGGCAATAATTCTTATTTATTTTTATGTTTATCCACGAGGCAGTTCTTCAGAGAGCTGATGGTTAGTAGGCGTCATTAGAAGGTGTAAGCTTAGCATCAACTACAGCTGAGACTGATTGGAATATATTTAGTTTGTTGGAGGTATTTGGTCATGAACTAAAACTAAAATTGGTACCGAGTGGTAGCGCTATGAGTCAGACCAGTTATCGCAATCTATCCTGAGGAAAACAAGATTGTCGGAACAAAATTTCAAAGCCATCTATCTAATAAATATGGAGACATCTCACAAGTGTCCCCTGTTGGTGGCACAAGTCACTAATGTGAGATTCATCCTCTGGGGACAATGAATGTACAAAACTTCATGTTCATTTGCTCCATAGTTGATTATTTATTTGACTTTCATGCTCATTTTTTCCTCTTGTTTTCCTTTTTCCTCTAATTGATAAGGGCGCTGGCTTTGCTGGCAGTCCCGAAAGTTCCTGTCTCCCCCAGTTATTGTCTTTATGTTTCTTGGACGGATGTAACTGTGAATGGAATTTCTCTGTAAGGGATTAATAAAGTATCATTATTATTATTATTACTATTTATTAGACAGCAGACAGTGGAGAGAAGACAGAAAGAGAGGGGAGAGAGAAGTAGGCAAAAGATTATGCTGCAAATGCAGATTAGGGACATTGCCCTTCACATTCAGTGCTTTACTGCTCCCTTAGGTGTGCCAAACCATCCCATAGTTGTCAAGATTCCTAAGTGTAGACTAAAGAGGTGGACTGACCGACAGGCTGACATTGAAGTAAAGAAAAAGAAATCAGCTGCAAAATTCAAACCACTGACAGGTGAAGTGAAACACGTTAATCATGCAATGTTATGGGGCCTGGTATTCAAGTGGATGTTACTTTGACATGTACCACCCACCGAAATACTCCAAACCAAGCACGATTCCCCAACAGCAACAGCGCTCCCCAACATCAGTGGCCTCTCCTAGCAGGAGTTGGTGCACCACACCAAAACACAAAAACTGATCAGGAACGTATTGAGGAATACAAGAAAGAGCCCAAGTCATTAGGTTGACTTCCACACTCTTCAGATCCCAATCAGATTTAGTATCTATGGGGGATCACAGGATCTGCTGCCAACGTTCTGACTAGACACCCCCAGAGATCCTGTATCCATGGCCCGATGGGTTTGAGCTGCTTTTGTGGCACAAAGGTGACACACACAATAGTAGGCTGTTGATTTTTAAGGTTGTGGCTGATTGGTGTATATACAAGAAAACAAAATAGGACCCAGAATTGACCCTTGAGATACACCAGCCTAATCTTAATCTGAAGAGATGTTGAGCAACCCAAAACATTTTGTTGTCCACCGTCAGGTCAGTTGCTGCAAAATCTGTCTCAGTGTCTTATCCTGTCAGTATATGCAAAGGTCAGTAATTCCCCCCCCAGTGTTTCTAAGATAAAGTGTACCTTGGGAGCAGGACAACAACAAGAAAAATGACATGCTGAGTAATTCTGAGGAACAGAAAAAGGGAAATGTTTTGCTACAAGCAAATGCAAAATTGGATAAAATGTCTGAATGCCTGGATTGAATGGACTATTGTCAGAAAGAAGAAAAAAGAGCCGAATGTTGCACATGAAGATAAAAGGTTGCCACCAGTTACTTTGCAGTGTGTGAGTTGCTAATTAAAAACAGTAACAAGGCTACTTTCTGTTGACTGTGTCTGCAGGGAAACCCCAACCCAAATTGGAAAGCATCAATTTGAACAGCAGTCTCGGAAACAATTGCAAACACCATGAGTTATATATACATATATATAAATATAAAATGAATATGAATATTACATCAGAGCCATCAGAGATATAGACATTGGCAGCCTGGTTTGTCAGGGCAATCATTAGTGGAGGGTGTTTTATAAGAGTACTTAGGGATGCAGTGTTTAGTTTGATGCAATTATTGGAATACATTAAAACAGTATGGTGCGTGTCAATCAGTGCATTATAATTTGCACATTTGCAGGCTCAGCGGGAGACTGGGCAAAAGAGTCTGTCATGAGCTGGAAAGTAGTACTCGATTATTAACCATGGAAAAAGCTTCGGCACCATTAAATGGGGTGCTAATGTAACACAGTCATTCGTCTTTTGATTCTCTAATCGTGTCCTCTTGTTTCACAGGATGAGGCCACCAAATCAGGAACGAAGACAAAAAGGCCAAAAACCAAGAAGACAAAATGAATTTCAGGAGGAAAATTCAAACACACGTGCACAGTCTTTGCTGTTTAATTCAGCAGAAAGCCCGTTTTTAGCCCGTTCAGATGTGTCTTAGAGGAAAAACAGTTTCTTGGTGTTAAAGTTCATTTATTCACAACAATTTTGCTAATAAAATGGCACCAAGGAAATTTGAATTGTTATCAGAGATGATGGACTTTCATTGTGGAATTTATAATTTCATATTTTCTCTGAGAAGCCTTGAAGTGAAATGTTCATTGCAGAAGATGGTTTCATTAAAGCAAACCTTGGGCTGAATATGTCTTTAACATCAGCAGAATGTGGAGTTTCTTTATATCCATCATTCTCACAATTGGATTATTGATCTACTTTCCTGGAAAAACATCATCTTTCCAGACAAGAATCAGCAATTTTGTCAGGCGTTTAAAAAAAAAAAAGAAAAAAAAAGTAAAGCTCCATCACTCAGCTGATACAGTCCTTGTCCTTGGAAGTGATAATTCATCGTTCAGCTGAATCTGCAACTGAATGAAATGCATTCACAATTCATTCAGCGTTTTCAGGAAACATGATCACACATCGCTGCTCAACAAAATTCGCTCACACGAACACTCTCACGTAATTCACATGTCCGTTTCCCCCAGTGCGTTTCACATCCACTTGAAGCCTGTTAAATATTCAACTTTTCACAGTTGCGTTCTTTCAGAGCATTTACTTCACACCGGCTCCTGTGGGGTTTTGCCTCACCTCTCCGTTTTGGTGTCACTCGATCCCTGGGACGACACAGCCTGCATATTAACCAGTCCACACTTGGCTTTAGGCAGCAGAAGACTTGCTTTCTAAAAATACCCAGGTCTCATCTGTGCACTTGGCAGTTTGGTTTTCCACCGGCACAACCTGACTATTGTGATGCAGGGGGGGAAAAAAAAAAAAAAAACAAAACTTTTAATCTGTGTTCGGTATCATGTGGAGATCAAACAGATAGCATGATGTCGAGACATTTCATTGGAATGACGCGCAACAGAAGGAGATTCTGAATTTTCCTCCATGTCTGTTTACAAAGCCGCCTGCTCATTTCAGCCATTAAAAGTAATTACAGCTAATTCACTTAGCAGAGAGTTGTTTCTCCCTGAAAAGCTGTCATCACGCTGAAGCCAATCATCTCAGCCCTTAATCATATTTCTCAGAGGCTCGTGAAGAACTCACATTCATACTCGAGGCTGAGGAGAATAATTACCGTACTTAAGATTTCAAATTAATCCGTACAGTTGTTCCTGCGGTTGATTGTGATAACACACCGTGGTAGAACTTTGGTGTCCTGGAAGACTTTAAGGTTAATATTAATGCAGCACGTACGGTACCTATCCTTTGATGGTGGCAAGCGTGGAGCCGTAAAGCACTCAAGATTTTAAAAAATAAATATAAAATAAGATAAAATAAGTACTTCCGTGCTGTAAAATGAACCAATAAATTGCCCAAAAAAGCGAGCTATTATAATTCACCTCATGTAATACCATCATCTTTACATCAGTGTTATATGAACGATAGAATTGATTTGAAATTGCCTTTTTTATTGCCTTTTTATTTTATTTCATAATGACATTTTCCACCATGAATAATTTCACAATACGCTGTTTTATGACAGCAGTGCTGCAACCGGCATGTCTTTAAAAGCCACCAGCGCTTTGAGTTTTCATCCTCAAAGCGCTGGTAGCTCTTTAAGACGTGCAGGTTGCAACACACTGCTGTCATTAATATATCCTATATTGTGAATAATTTCACAATATCCTGTTTTATGACAGCAGTGTAGCCTCCTGCATGTCTTAAAGAGTCACCAGTGCTTTCAGTTTTCATCCTCCTGCAGTGATGTAAGGTGTTCCAATGCCCAAACTACCATATATTACAGAATGCCAGAAAAGGATGTACTATGTCCCAATTCGAAGTATGTCAAATGCAGGATGCTAAAAATACCAGGGTGTCCTCCTACATCTGTTCTGATTTTGCAGTACACAAGCCAGTTTGATTTTTCTGGCCATTCTGACCCACAATCCTCTGCACAGCGGAATTATGTCACAGTGTCTTGAGCTGCTGAGCGCCGACAGACAGGTGAGAGCTCATTTGGAAATGCAGACTGCAGTGGATATTTCAGCTAGTCAATCAAAGCTTAAGGCGCAATGACGAAGTAGTACATCCCAGTTGTATATAGGACATGCTGCATGCGTCAGTACACACTTTGTAAGGATAAAATATGTGATTTAGGGCGGGTGACTCAAGCACCTTGTGACTTCGCTTACAGATGCGGTGACAACCACCAATTGTGACATTCAGTGACAGAGGTCGCTTAAGGTCAAATGTGTTGCTGCCACACCATTAAAACTTCAGACAGGTGAAGTGAATCACACTGATCAATTACAACGCAATGTTCTGCTGGGTGACCTTGGTGTCCGAGCACTCATGTGGATGTTGCTTTGACATGTGCCACCCACCTAAACAGACCGAGCACAAGCACGTGACAACAAGACATGAGACAGCAGTGGCTTCTCCCAGCAGGACGGCGGACCCGACCACACCACAAGCACTGCTCAGGACGAGCTCGAGGAACACGGCAAAGAACCCAAAGAATCGATCTGCAACAATCGAAACTGCACCTTTTTCTAAAACTAAATTGACTTTCCATGTTGCCACAGCCGTTCTGCACCTTAGTCCCATCAGAGGAGGTGTCTGCACTTGAATATGTTGATCAGATATCAGAGAATTAAATTATTTCTTTACTCAATAAAGGATCCAAAGTGCGGAAAACAAAACTAGAAGAAGACAGTAAGTCACACTAGACTTTGACCTCTGAGTCACTTGACTGGATCACTGTTCTGGCTGCTTGGTGTGAACATCCGGACGGCGACTGGCTTCTTGCAGACATCCTGCAGCCTGCAGCTCATTTCATCTCAGTCTGCTTCAAGCCTCTGGACCACTTCAGCTTTTGATTGCAGACTTCAGCCTTTGATCAGCTGCTGCTGGGAGGACAAAGAGGCAAAAATGTTCAACGCGCAGAAATTAGCGGAGGAAGGCCGGGGTTTTCCTGGGCTTCAAAATAAAAGAATTTCTCGCGTCTCTGTTTCACAGAAAAACACACGTGGGATATTTTCAAAACGATTTTGCATATTTTGTGGGGTTTGTGGCTCATTGCACAAGCAAGAAACCATTTTAGTTATTTGTTTTGGCTGCCTTTAAGGTCAGGTCAGCTTTGACTATTATCTGTCATGTTAGATAATATGTTTAAAAAAACCAAACAACAAAAACTAGACACAGTCACTGTAGTTCACCACATTAAAATTGCTTCTTGAGTGCAGATTTTTAAATAAAAAAATCTGACAGCCTCTTAAAGCGTTTGGAGCAGGTGCTATATTTTGAAAATAAGACAGGATATAGTGCTCAATTTCCACTTTAGCAGTCTTGACATCGGGGACAAAAGCAACTGTGCGCTCCGAGATACCCGCACATCCAACAGCCGGCACTGTAGATAATTGGCTGTGAGGAAAGGACAGAGTGCACCCACAGGAGCAACAGTTTTTTTGTTTTGTTTGTTTCTGTTTTTATTTATTTTTTTAAATTAAAATTATTAAGAAACAAATCTGATTTATCTCCAGCCTGCGTCTCTCGATCACACACCTGTTCTGATGAGAGGGAGGAAAATGGAGATTTGGGAAAAGTCCCTTCATTCATCCACAGGTCTTCGCGCAGGTTTAACTCCTCGTTAAAGTGGAGCGCACCGTTGGCTGGACTTGTTCGCGGTCTTTGTGCGTGCAATGAAAAGAGCCTACGATGATCCTGGCTGTGAATTAACTATGGGCGCGCACATCGTGGAGTCCAACTCCAGCGGCAACTTGACGCCTGCGGTGTCCGAGGCTGGGACCGTCCTCCCGGGATACCTGGTGGTGATCTTATCGGTCCTCATGGGGACTCTGGTGGTCGCCGTGGTAGCGGGGAACGCGCTGGTCATCATGGCTTTTATTGTGGATAAAACCCTGAGAAATCAAAGCAACTACTTCTTTCTCAACCTTGCCATATCGGATTTTCTCGTGGGTGAGTTGATGCCTTCCTTTTTCTTTCTTTTTTTTTATTGTCTCCTTCGCAAATTTCACCCTAATTCGGCGCCTTCAAATCTTTTGTTCCTGCCTATGAATAAAATGCCTTTTGCGCACGCCCCAAACACATTGCCATTTTTCTACAATGTAATTACTGAGTCACTACTGATGAGCTGCGAGTTGCTGGTGACCTCACCGTCCTTTAAGCTTCATTCATCACCATGGACTTATTGTGCGTAATTGTAGCATCCCTCTGTTTTATGTCTGCAAGGCACTCACACCCCTCTCATAGTGCTGCTCTTATCTGCAGTACAAGGTAAATTATACCTTTCCTTTCTCTTTAATGAATATCAGACTGCTCCTGTTCCCAAAATGTCTTTCACTGCAGGGGTTTGGGTTGGTAACATGCAGCAGCTAATAATTTCTTTGTCACATGTAATAGGTCTCACATCCAGGCTGCATGGAGGGTCTGGAGAGGTGTGAGTGGTCAGGGTTGGGGGGGAGTGGGTTAAATCACCATGCAGAGTGTAAATGTATGGTTCTGTGTGTGTTCCAGGTGCCTTCTGCATCCCGGTGTACATCCCGTACAACCTGACAGGCAGGTGGATGCTGGGGAAGGGTCTCTGCAAAGTGTGGCTGGTCATGGACTACCTGCTCTGCACCGCCTCAGTCTTCAACATTGTCCTCATTAGTTATGACCGCTTCCTGTCAGTCACAAGAGCAGTAAGTACAGGACTGTGGAGGTGCTCATTACCACACAGGAACACATATGTAATCCACACACTATACCGCAGCCACCTCCAAAAATGTGTCACTCCGGGGAGCAGTTTGTGCTGCACTGAGAAGCCATTTACATTCACAGCTTCTCGTCCCTCACGAGGGTGTGTGCCTTTAATCTCTCATTTTTGTCCAGTCAGTTTAAAGCTTGAACAGTCTGTTTAGTTTAATAAGTAAATATTATCAATGCAAACATTAGCATTGGACTCTGCAGTCCAAATATGGACAAATATGCATCAGCAAAAAAGGGCACTCCACTTATTTTATCCAGGAAATTTGGTTTGCCTGTCATTGCGCAGTGCTGCTCAGCTATGTTCTCTTCTGTGCATCCTGAGGGAGCCCATAGAAAGTATTCACAATGGAATTATTTCCCATCATATTGCTTTAATTAGGCTTTTTGGCTTTTTTTTGGCAAAAGTTCACAAAAAGACTCTTTCATGTCGAAGTGAAAACCGATTTTAACAAAGTAATGTCAATTCATTTCAAACATAACACGTAACAATAAGTTAATGCATCAGTATTCAACCCCTTTAAAGAGACTCAGTTACACAAATAGTGAAATGGAGATCATCAGAGTGCAGTGAATGAATAAAGACACCTCCATCTGGAAGGTCCAGTCAATGGTGAGTCAGTCCTCTGGGGGTCAGTCAGGTAATGGATACAAGAACACTTCCAAGGCTCTGAATATCGATTGGAGTAGAGGTCAATCCATCTTTATGAAATGGAAGGATTTTACGTTTCGTATTTTTAGTTAACTGACATTGCTGTATAGAAATCTGTTTTCACTTTGACATGAAAAATTCTTTGTTTTTTTAATTCTTGTAAAGAAACATCCATGACACTGACCTTGGTTCAATGCTGAGAGGCAATAAAAGGTGAAAACTTTTTATCAGCACTGTATATAACCCCTGTGACACTGTGTAAATGTCATCTGTTTTGGGACTGAGGATGTCTTTTTCTCAGTCTTTTAAGGCAAGTTGGGTTCGGAGGAAGTGTGTGTTGTGGAAGCAGCATATATGCCAGTTTATACGGCATGTCAGTAATTGTATATTATCTTTAATCATCCCCAATTATCCCCAATTTCCCCGGACGTAAGCATAAAATCATACGAATTATATAAAAAATCATCAACATATGTGTGGTAAAGATTCTGTCAGGTCTGAGTCAATGTCCACTGTAGCCAACAGAGGATTTTGTGGTGCTATATAGTTGCACATTTTTCAGGGCATTGGCTTTGGGAAAGACAAACATTGTCATCTGCGACTGATTCCCCCTTTGATGTATATTTATCTGCTGCAGTTTGCTTTACCTTTGAATCACACACAACGGATACTGCCACCTTGATGTCTGACAGACTGTGCAGTGTGCACATTCTTTGTTTTTCTGCCAGTAAAATCTCTTTTTTTCACAATACATTTTGTTGCCATTTTTTTGTTTGATATGGATGTTATATGGATTTTACAGCTGTTTTCATCAGATGATACATGTGGACATCCAAAGGTGTTAACCAAAGCAGAGTGGGATTTAAAAACACACAAAAAAGTCTGCTGAGCTACATTATGGAGCACTTTCTGGAACTTGACTTATATTAGAGACTAAAATTCAGAATATTACTCCTTACTCTGCTTTAATTTGGTGGTTGTTTTAAAATCTGTCTCATTTTTTTTCAAAGTGGGCTTTAATCAGAGCCAATTTTACCTACATAAAGTTATTATTAGTCATCAAAAACAAAAAGCTCTTTCAGGCAAGTTTGTTTGCCCTTCATAGGCATAAACTGTAATATTTTTATGTGAATACTTTTTATGGTCTTGTAGCCTGTGTTATTTTAATTTACTAAAGCTGCCACACACACACACACACACACACACACATATTTAGTTGTCAATTGCAGTGTACGGCAATAGCTAGTGTTGTAATCTTAAATCTTTAAAAAGGGGTGAAAATTTTTTAAGCAGGTTGTCCTTGTCTTGATATCAACAGCATTTTTGCTCAGTCTTGTCTTTGTCAAAGTGAAAATGCCCTTTGCTTCTGGAAGCAACAACCACAGAGCAGCAAGTGCAGTGATTTAACCATTTTAATGACAGTTAAAATGTTCCAAAACAATCCTCCTGTAACTGTTTTGCTGGGGCACCACAGCTGCATCCTGGGCTGAGCACTGCCCAAGATGATTGACTGTGATGGGTTTAAAGAAATACAAACATGCCAGAGCGTTTTTCCTCCTATAGCAGAATGATAATGAGGTGTAGTCAGAACTTTCTCCAGTACTCACAGTGAGCTGTGGGGATAGGTCTGGCTATGTGAGACTATAGATAAAGAGAACTCACCTTTTTTTTCCCCAAACTGGTCAAGAACACAGCTGTAAGGACATCACTCAACTGCCTGTGCATTCTCTGATATATGCGTTAATATCATTATTGAGATTAAATGTAAACCTTTCTGCTTCAAATGCAACCAACAACTTGACTCAATTCTAAGTAAGCTTTTTTGTCACTGTTAAAAGTTGTCACCTCTCTCCATCCCCCTTTACAAACACTTCAGCAAAGTGGATGCACAGGACAGGAGAAGAAGCCTATCAGAGGTTTATGTCTGCGAGGACATGTAATTAAATCTGAAATATTATTTTGCTTCCTAAACTATAAAGAATTAATCTGCAAAACATCCCTAAAATAGAAAACCCACAGCAGTATGTAAATTCTTCAAAGCAACGCCTGCTGAGACAGCTGGACCACAAACTTATCTTGGCATTTAGAAATGGAAACTCTTGAGAAATGTCTTCATCCCTCATCCAAAGAGAATATTCTCTGTTAGGGTTGAATGGTTTGGGGAAAATATTTAATTGCTGTTTTTCTGACAGATAGGAATTGATTTGCCACACAAGAATTTGAAAAAACCACTGATACAACAGTTTAAACCCGGTTCTGCATAGCAAATACACTAATTGGCAGCTTTTGCATTGTTATAAGTTGCGATTTTAGTTTGAATTAAATGTATTTTTTTAGACTTTTTAGTTACACATACAAGCTATGTATGTCTAGTATGTGTTGTATATTCCCAAAGTGTGTCACACAATGTCAGACTTGCACTGATGTGGTTTGGTTGAAGTGTTAGTAAACTCCAATCTAGGTCATGACTTGGTTTCCATTTAGGTGGTCTTGACTACGTGACACTTGCAGCAACATTCTCATTGCTTGTAGCTACTTTTGACTAATTGTTTAATTTCAGTGGCTCAGTTTGAAATCGTGTGTATTTACTTCCTCATTTCCAACCCACAGAGAGGAGTAAATCTGTCATTTACAATAGAGAGTTTTCTGCTTTTGTAGTGACTGAGGCCAGAATCAATTATGAGCATCAAGACATGAAAGTCTGTTTCATTATTAATGGATTTTTTATTTATTTTTTTTTTAAGCTGCTCTTTCACCACAGTCACATTTGCGGCACTGCTGTCCCACCGTGACATATCCAGCTGCTGTGCAAGGAGATATTTCACGGTATGAGACAAAGAAAAAGAGAAAGAAAAAAAGCAGCAACAACAAAAGAGAGTGGTAAATAGAGGTGCCCTGCTAAATGATAGAGTTTAGACTGAAGTGAAAATGGAGCTAGCGCAAAGAGAATGAGCGACAGATGATGGCGAAGGAGGAGTGGATCAGGAGAAACCAGATGCCTCTTTTATACTCGTTTTGCATCAGAGAATGTGGCTCTCAGCCCGACATTCCCTTTTCCCTCATTGGCTTCGGTGACACGCTATAGAATCAGAGCTTCACGAGAGGGTTTTATTTACAGCATCTCTCTGCTGCTCTGAGGCGCCACAATACAATAAGGGCGTCATTTGAAGAACATACTCAGAATCCAGTGCGTTTGTCAGCCCGTCAGTATGTGAGCAGCTGTTTGAAAGCGGTGTAGCAGAGTTTCTTTGCATCGCTGTGACTCACACTTGTGCCTCTCTTTTGACACAGGTTAAATACCGAGCTCAGAGGAACATGACCCGCCAGGCTGTGTTCAAGATGGTGGCGGTGTGGGTGCTCTCCTTCCTCCTCTACGGCCCTGCCATCATTTTCTGGGAGACGATCGTCGGCCAGAGCGTCGTCCCGGCCCACGAGTGCTACGCCGAGTTTTATTTCACCTGGTACTTCCTGCTCAGCGCTTCTACCTTCGAGTTCTTCACCCCGTTCGTGTCGGTGGCCTTCTTCAACCTCAGCATCTACCTGAACATCCATCGCAGGAATAAGAGAGGTGCTGCCTGCGCCGAGGACGAACCCAAGCCACCGAAGACCACCAAGAAGCACAAAGAAGCAGGAGGCTGGTCCGTGTTTTTTGTCAAGACTCGCAAAGTGTCGTCCAGCGAGCCAACCGCTATCTCTGCTGTAATAGAGGACGACGACGTGCTGAACCCCTCTTCTAGCGGGGAGCCGAACACCAGTCAGATATTCATGCAGCGGGAGAAGCTCTCGCCAAGCAGAAAAAACTCCAGGCTGTTTCAGCACTCAGCCTCCTGCGTGGCTCCTGGCCGTAGGACACAAGGATCTCGCCTTTCCCGAGACAAAAAGATTGCCAAATCTTTGGCCATTATAGTCTGCACTTTTGGGATATGCTGGGCTCCGTACACTCTACTAATGATTATCCGTGCTGCCTGCAGCGGTGAGTGTGTGGCGAACTACTGGTACGAGATTACATTCTGGCTTCTGTGGCTGAACTCCGCCATCAACCCAATCTTGTACCCTCTGTGCCACAGCAGCTTTCGAAGGGCTTTCTCAAAGATACTGTGTCCCAAAAGACAATCGGTGCAGCCTCAGATTGAGGCTCAGTCTTGTTAGATTGCACTTCCATACTTTATGAATGCAGTAAATGTTATTGGTCAAACACTGTACAAATCCATGCAATGTTCTTCCATCTAAGAATCAAAAGTAAGAGAAAAAGTGAGGATTATTACATGTTTCACAGCAATACGAGGAATCAGCGCACTCATGAAAATATTCTTATATAGTAATATTCTTAATGACAGAGCAGACGAGAGGATAAAGTGCCAACAAGAGCCAATGTCAGGTTTTTGAAATCATTTCAAAATGTATGCTAGCCTTGACAGACAATCTGTGTGAGTAGGATAGGAAGGAATGAATCGGGTTAGGGTTTCTCACCGCCGAGGTCTTTATGTGCTGAAGACTGTGAAATGATGACATATGCAGCCAGATAGGAGCTGATTACCATAATTTAGTCTGAGATATTATACAAGAACTACAGCACACCAAGTTGTTAAATTGCGGCCTGTCAGACTGGAAGCACAGCGGGGTTTTTTTAAGGGCTGCAGTGACGGGAAAATGTTCCAACTCCCATTTAGTCGAAGCTGATGTGAAATAATGGTCTCAATGGTCTTTTAATGGTTTCAAAATCTCTCTGCACATGAAACCTTTTCACGTCTCCATTTCAAACACATGGCTGTTCATCTGAAAATGAAGCAAACTTCAAGCTTTTCATCATGCAGCAATATAATAACCAGTGTAGAGTCGTCAAAGTTCAAAGCACCAGAAAAAGAAGAGAAGCACCTGTGTTTGTTTACTGACTGCTGAGTGTACTTTTATCACAGTGATATTTTATATTGTTTTATCTATAAAGTGCACTCGGGGGGGCAGGGAGGTCAATCAGCTGTTACTGCCAACACTGAATCTGCACTTATATTTAAAAAAGATGTACTTGTTGATGTTAAAAATGTTGAGCACTATGAAATGAAAGCAGCATTTGTACAATAAGTTCTATGCCAAGCTAGATGGTTGTGTATTTATTGCAAAACAGAACTGGTTTATACCCCCTAAAAACTATTATATGACCACTTTGTATCTTGGTTATGAATGTGTGTCGGTGTAATAGCCAAAGAAAGAATAAAAAGAAGATGAACTACAGGCTTTGTTACTGTATGTTATTGGTAAAACTTTAAAAACAGGGAGTGTAGAAAGAGTAGTTTGCATATAATTTGCTTTCTTGGGCAAGAGTTAGATGAAAACGGACATGATGAGAGGACACTTATGTCTTTAAGCTGAACAGCCAGGACGTGGTTAGTCATAAAGACGGCTGCAGGCTGCCTGATTCTGCCTGAAGGTAATGAAATCTGCTTTGCAGTACCTCCAAAATTGTGTTCACACAGGGGAAGAAAACAAAGTAAATGGAAAGAATAGATTAGATTTAAATTTGCATAAGATGATGTGGACAGAGGGGATGGTCCGACCGCATGAGTTCTTGAGCAAAACATTTGTGTTAATCCTGTGGCTTTATGAACAGACAGAGACCTGAGAAAAAGCAGTTTTCTGGTGAGATGTGTCCATTGCACTAGCTTAAAGTAATGTCTGTTTAGTTGTTGCCATTGGTTGTGTGTAAAAGACGGACGTAGCCACCGTGACATCACCCACTGGTTCATGAGCTGCTGTTCAAAAGCCTTGAGTCTGGCGTTTTGTTTGTCACCATCTTAGTTTCTTGAAACCGGACTCACAACAAACAGTTTTTGATTATGCATGCTTACATGGTGGCAACTTGTCAATCAGAGTATACCTGCTTTATTGTTTGTTTTACTCTAAATGGAGCCATAATTTACAAAATAAACACCCTGCTGAATTGAAGGAGACCTAAAACTCTAGACGGAGACCATAAATTTATGAGGAATTTGGTTATTTTAGTACTAAATCAAGTGAGAAGAAGAATAATTTTCTCATAGACTTCTATGCAATCTGGCTTAATTTTGCAACCAGAGAAGTCCCCTCCTGCTGGCTGTTAGAAAGAATGTGGGTTTTAGGCATTTTGGCATTTTAGACATTGAGGTTACATCCATCTTTTATATAAAGTCTATGATTGGTGCACTGGCAACTTGGGTTGGACAAACACTGACTACGCAACTCAGGAACTTAAAATCCATCAGTTAACACATTGAATAGAATTGTTTTTTTTACTTAAAGTGGCTGCACGGCTCCCGATGAAATCATAAGTCAACATTTGTACATGTGGAGTTTTGCATCGAATAGAAAAACAAAAACATAAATTAATTAGTGAGATTTGTTGGGGGCTACAAGGTGGTGCAGTTGGTAGCACTGTTGCCTCGCAGCAAGAAGGTCGCCGGTTTGCCTCCCAGTGGGGGCACCGGGATCTTTCTACATGGAGTTTGCATGTTCTCCCCGTGCAGTGTGGGTTCTCTCCGGGTTCTCCAGCTTCCTCCCACACAGTCCAAAAACATGTTGAGGTTAATTGGTGATTCTAAATTGTCCGTAGGTGTGAATGTGAGTGTGCTTGGTTGTCTGTCTCTAAGTGTAGTCCTGTGATAGACTGGCGACCTGTCCAGGGTGTCCCCTGCCTTCACCCTAAGTCAGCTGGGATTGGCTCCAGCCCCCCGCGACCCTAGTGAGGATTAAGTGGTGTGTAGATAATGGATGGATGGAGATTTGTTAGAAGCTGGTACCAGACAGAACCAGGCTAGCTGTTGTACACAAAATATCATCTCTTCATGTTTCTCTTGGCCTGGACAAGTGCATTTCCTGAAATGCTGAACTCCTACTTTAAGTGTTTTATGAGAGGTTAAAGGTTTGTAATTGTAAAGATAAGACTCATAGTCTTGTTCAAGAGTGAGTGGGTGGAGAGCATTCTTGCTGTTTTCTATTTGACTGGTAGAGTTTGTGTGTGTTTATATACACTCACCTGGCAAACAGAAGAAAAAAAAAATCTAATCTGAAGGAATGCTGCTTTTTATAAACTTTGTCCAAAGCCCAAGTTAAAACTGCTGCAGCGAAAACAGGGAGTTTTGTTTTGAAGTCGGCTGTCGAGCTTTTATTATCAAGGCGTGACAGAACTGTTGGGCTTTGACCTTTGCTAGATATTTCCAGCACAGATGAACTGACTCAAAAATATGTCCGGAAATGCATCCTTGGGGATTTGAGAGGGCCAGTAAACAACAGCCGCATCCTTTTGCCCTGTGGGAATAAAGTGGGATATTTTATTTGGGGAGGAAAAAAAAATACCCTTGGAGATTGTTAAAATATGGGACATACTGACCATAGTGTAGAGAGAAAAATCATAGTTTGGATGCTGCTTCCTCGTGTCCTGCCTTCTTCCTGCCAGCAAATACAATATAATGTCTTGAACACCAAGTATAGTAATGAAATCTCCTACAGAAATAGCAAAAATAAAGCATGCAGTGTGTGTAAATTGTTTAGATGTAAAGGTCAAAGGTAAAGAGAGTGACTACATCCTAAGTATTCAGCGAATTCTTTCTGTCTGTTATTACTCAGCAACACCTCCGTTAAACTTTGAAGCACCTCCCCATCATCAGATTTTCCATTTCTCCCTCTGACTGTAAATACAACACACCGCATTGAGTGGCTTCGTGTTTTAAGAAAGTTGTTTCATGGAGGGAAAAAGTAGTTTTTAGCTGTCCTCTGTGACAGTCACACTAGAAGATAAACAAATTGTGATGGTGCTGTTCTAGCGCTGATCCTATTTAATATTAGTGGCAGAGAAAAGAAAAAAGAATGCTCCTCCTAAATAGATCCAAGAAAAAACAAAAAGAGACGCAGGGGACACAAGTGTCATACATGCTTCTCAAAATTCATCAGCCAGAATGGAAGTAGACAAGTCGAGGAGTACAAGTGACTCCCTTCCCCAAAATGGATGACAAAGTCAATTTGGAAGCATTTCATAAGAGCTCGATAGAGAATGAGATGAATAGGCTGCGGTTTAGGTGACCTGCGTAGAGACGCAGGTGGACTTGCAAATAGAAAACAAATTGCTCAGCGCGAATATTGACATCGTTTCTACGCGCCGTGGGAGACCTAAGAACCAATATTCACAGCCTTTCAAAGAGAAAATTGGAAGCGGCTCACATCCTTCTAGTTGACGTTGGGATTGCTCTGGGATTCAAATATGGTGGCAGTAATGTAATTGTTAGTGAAACAAATATCAGGTGAACACAAAACACAGATGAGATCCTTCGAGGGCTGCAGACTGAACGGCCAGACCTCTGGCTCTTTTTGAGCGGGTGATTGCTCCAGAGAAGATCCGCAACCCGGAGAGCACAAATTGTAGCTTCCAGATAAGACCACATGTGTTTCCAAGATGATAAGCCGCATGCAAACGCGAGTCATTTGCAGAAAACAAAAGAAACACATCTCTTGAGTGTGTTTCCCCGGCTTTGAAAGCGACGTGTCCCTCAGCTCGCTTTCTTTGCTCTGTGTCACTCCGAATATTCCCGGTCGCAGATGATGAGCCTGTTTTTTTTGGAAAGAGCTTGCAGTGTGTATCAGAGCTGAGAGCAGGTTTAATGCTGAGACCGTAAAAAGGTTTCTTCTGGAAAATGATGTAAAAATTCATTTCAGTCAGCGCGTGAAGTTGCTGCAAGGAGCTGATTTTTCATTTATGTCCCACCAGACATTCTGCCACACAGGACTGGCTCCAGTCACTTTGAACTGTAGTCAGGTGCTGAATATAAAATTCATGCCTGTCATTAGAAATGAAATCCACTGAATTTCAAAAACTTTGAATTCTGTCAAAATTGAATTCCACAAATATTTTTTTTCTCTCTCGCTGAACAGTTTTGGTGTAAATAAAATCCATTTCGCATATTCAGCTTTGACAGTCCTCCCACAGAGCTGAACACTTCATTTCCTGCATTTTGGCAAAAATTTTATGTCTCATTTTGCACCTGGTAAAAATGTCTGTATTTATGAAAAGAAAAACACAGAAGTGCTTTGCTTCTCAAAACAGTTTAGGTGTAAATAAAAAGCATTTTGCATATTTGTCATTTTCAGTTAAATGAAATCCTCCCATGGCCACTTTTGAGCTGAACACTTAATTTCTTGCATTTTAGTAAAGCTTTATGGGACAATTTCTGCCTTTTCTGCATCAATTTATGGTACAAACGTCAAATGGGATGCTGGGGGCAGAGAACAGGATCAGAGGTGGTGTCGACCCACTCAGGAACCACCAGGATGTAGAACTTGGGCGACGGGACCTCTGCGACGTTGAGAAGCGATGAGGTCTGGGTTCGCCGAGAGCCACGCTTTCTCCTGGAGGGCCTTCCAGGAGGGGGAGTCCTGGGGAGCAAGTTCATTCAAAAATAACCTAAATCAGGGAGGGCGTTTATGAGTCTCTGTGACGCCGCTCTGCGCCCTCAGGGAAACGTGCCTCCTTCAGCTCCTTTGTGGAAGTCCTTTTCCACTCCCCATATAAACTAAGCAACGCCTCCAGATAATCGGATGACTCCTCGTCAACAACATGTTTTCTATCCATACAGAGGAGGCATACTTTAAATGAATTGAAATTATAAAGACATCTTTGAGTAAACTTCGGGTATCATTTGAGTGTCTCATTACCAGTCCGAGTGTCCTGGTTTGCAGAAATCAAAATATGGTCACCCTAACTGTTAAGGCAGGTCGAGGAACCCATGTGCAGACACAGACAGGCAGGTGGAGTGAACAAAGTGACTTATTGAGAAGGCATTAAACTGGAAACAACAGTGTGAGGAAACTAAGCTGAGAGGGGGAAACAGAGCAGGGTAAAGCAGACGTAATACACAAAAATCCAAAGAAAGCTCTGAACCAAGTACAGACGGGAAACCTAAGAAATCCTAAGATGAAAAAAAAACAAACTAACTCAACCAAACGAGGATACTCACAGAACAGGGGACAAAAACTGAAGGCGCCTGGGGAATCCGGAGTCCGGTGAGGGCTGGGGAAAAGCTAGAGCAGAGCTAGAGGCAGGTAACGGCTGGTTGTGGCAGGATCGGAGCAGCAAGTGTGTCGTAGTTGCAGGGGGGCTTCAGGTAGTGGTGGCTCAGGGAAGGCAGGCAGGAGACAGCTGGGAGACCGGCAGGGAAACAAAGTTTTAGTGTCCATGGGCTGGTGGCGTGTGGAGGAATGAGCTGAGTCTTTTATGGAGCAGAAGGTGAGTGTGGACAGGTGAGCCGATTCCCCACAGCGGTCACCAATACCTGTAGTTAAGCAGGATGCATGCAGGGCTGGAGTGACTGTGAGAGGGTGAGCAGGGAGGGGAGAGAGAGGTAGAAAGGAGGGAGAAGAGAGGGAGAATAAAAGAGGGAGACAGGCACGGGCTGAGGCTGCGGGGGACATGACAGTTTCTTTATCAGAGGTCACATTGAGGACTTTGCATTTGTAACACACACCGTCCATTTTCAGTGCAAATAAGAAATGGCATAAAGGAGTAACTTATAAACAATAGCCGTTCTTGTATTGCACATTTTTAAACTCAAAGGAATGGTGATTTGTCAACAACAGAAGCCTACTTTTTCTTTTTATTCTCCCCGCTACAAAATGAAACACTTTTCTACAAAACCCCAGAAGCACATCAACAATCAAATTCTAAAGACCCCCTTCTGATCAAACTGAGTTGTTTGCTGGTTAACGTGTCCATGGGGGGGTTGGTTTTATGATGGAAGACGCATCATTAGTGAAATAGACGGTCTACGCCATGGCTGAGCATTTCCTCTGTTAAGCTGCACACTGATGAAACACTGATTCAGATTTTAAAGGGTTTTCGATGTAACTAACTTCAGGAAACCATCCAATCGCAGGGTGGAGCTTTCACAAACAAGTCTCTGGTGAGAACATGCACAGCTGAACTAGTCCAATATCGCAACTTGCCCTCCTGTACTGTAGAACAGTTTTACAGTGTTTGTAGGTGAGCTGATGTGCAGAGCTGCAGCAAGTGGGGCAGAGTTGGTGTATATAGAAGCTGAAACTTCATAGATCTGCACATTTTAGACGGAGTATAGCATCACATCTAAACCATTTTAAGGCAGGAAGGTATTGATGTCATGCAGTAAAACTTCAGAATATGTAACTTTGAAACACAGACGTGAGGTTTTATTAGTTTAATCAGTGACATGAGAGGGGTTTTGAAATTATGCATCTCTTAAACACATGATCAAAATGTAATCAAGTAACCCGTGGCAAGGTAACCACAATCTTTCTCATTTTAATGCAACATGAGTGATTGTAGGTACTTGCTGTTTGATTAAAGAATATTAATTTACACACTGAGTGTTTATAAAAGGACCAAAAATATCAATAATGTCCACATCAAACATTTTACAAATAGTTGCTTTTACAACTCTTGAATGCAACATTACTTTTTAGATGCAAATAATCATTATTTTGCAGATAACTGCCATTACTTGGAGGGAAAATTAGTATATTAAGAACTGTATAGTGTAGCGGTATGGTGCTATATAGTCATTTGTTCCTTCACAATTTGTGATTGCAAAATTATACATTTTGACTCAATTTAAATCTGTTCAAAATATCATTATTTTATAGATATTTACTGCTATTTTTCACTGTCTTTTTCCAGTTTTTGAAAGTTGCAGAATTCCACCATATTGTTCTGGCACCTTTACTCCCAAATCCCATCATTTCATTGTTATTTTACAGGATTTTTCTTTCCTTTTACAGCTTTAACCACAGCAGAGCCTGCAGAACAGACATTCTGACAATCACTGATGGTGCAGTTCTAAACTCTTTCATGTTTGGAATAGTAGTTTATATGATGCAGATAACCGCATCCAGCAGGTTAATGTGTGAAAAAATAATTCTGACGACTCTGCCAGAGTTTTTAATTAACCCGTTTGCCCTACATGTGCTAATTGCCAGCAGAGAAACAATCTCCACAGCGCTCTTCCCACCAGAGGTCAATCAAGGGAGGACTGGTTCCCTCATTAATTTCTGCATCGTACTCTACATGGTTCTGTTACGCTGTTATGATTTTTTCCTGAAGGGCCAGCAACACCTTTAATTCATTAGAGTTAAATTATACGTCAGGACTTGAGAGAATGTGGAATACCAGTTGTCACACTCAGGGTTATTTTTTTGTTCTTTTTACCTACACTTGTCTTTTGTGACTTTGGGAAAACTTGCAGATTGTCTTCTGCAAAGTGAGAGTAGATTTCCCAGCTCCGGGGCCTGCGCTCATCTGCTGCTATTAGTGAAGTGTTGTCGCTCTGACTGACAGCCAGCGAAGAGATACAGACAGCAGCCATCCCACTTGTCTTTCCTGTGACACTGGAGGGCACTTTCATGGAAGCATTTGTTACAGATCATGAACCTTTTTCTTACCACTGACAACAAGGATTTATTTATCCTTTTCATCCCTCCACTACATCAAAACAAGAGTCCGCGGTCACGCTAGGAGCTCCTGTGAGGCTCGTCGCCACCCGATCGGAGTCACTTCTGCGCGTGTGTGGTGAAATTGTGGTAAAATGGCGTAAAAAGATGAAAAATGGTGCGTGTGTGACTCAAATCAAGTGTAACTCAAGAGTTGGAGCTAGAAAAAGAACACTGAGGCTGCCGACAGAGCACACAGACTACTTGAGTCATTTTGATTTTTTTCTTTTTTTGCCATTTTGGACACCATTTGTGTCATTTTGGACAAGTTATAAATCCTTCTGGAGAGCTGTGAGTAATTTTGGACAATTTCTTTTGTGATTTTGGACAATTCTTATCAATTTTGAGTCATTCAGGACAGATTTTTAGTTATTTATTTTTTATTTTTTTTTATGTTTTATGTGCACCAACCTCCAGGCCACAGCGGCCCCACACAGGCATTTCCTGACCTTGGCTTATTGTGTCATTGTTCTAATATAATTGTTGTCCCTTCAGTTTTCTAGTTTATTTGGACAAAGTTGAGGAATTTTGGTTCGTGTTGGCACACACTCTGAGTCATTTTAGGTGATTGTTGAGCCATTTTGCAAGTATTTTAGACAGGTTTTAGTCATTTTAATTTTGGATTAAGACTAGTTTGAAGCTATGCATCAGTTCTTTGTCGTTTTGCACATACTTTTAATTATTTTTATGTTTCAACACTCAGGCCACCATTGCGACCCACTTAGGCTCTCTTTGACCCTGAATTTTGGCAGCCGATGCAGACTAATGATTTCCCCTTAAATTTACCTGGTTTATTCGGACAAGTTTTAGTCATTCTGATTGAGTTTCAAGTCATTTTGGACCCATTTTTGTAATTTAAAACACGTTTCTTTGTAATTCTGAACAAGCTTTAAACTCATTTAGGCCAATTTTTGATTCATTCTCGACAATTTCGAAATCATTTTGGACAAGTTTGATGTGATTCCAGATCATTTTGGATAATTTTGGACCATTTTTGAGTCATTTTTCCAAAACCTTTTGGATCCTTTTCCGTTTTGCACACCAACCCCCAGACCACTGTGGATCCACATAAGCACTTGCTTACCTTCTATCATGGAAACTGATGCACACCAATTGCCGCCCGTTAAACGAGTTAAGATATTCAATACATATTTCTAACTGTATGGCCTTTTTATGGTGATTAAGTACGACTTGCAAAGGGCTAGTGCTGTTTGTGGCAGGATAAAAAGCTTTTTGACAAGAAATGTCAGATATTGCCTTTAAAAATAATTACGTCTGCGCTTTCAGCGTGCAATGTTTTGACAGGCTAGAGTACTACGAGCTGTTCTTTGCATAATATTCTTTCATAAATGAGTGTTATTGTTTTTCTTGCCCACTACTGTTCCAAATGAAAGACGAGTGGCACTGAAATTCGCATTACAATGAAATTAAACACAGAGAAGAACTGATTCCAGATATGGAGTGCTTTGAAAATTCCTTTCTTTACTAATAAAATTAATCCAAATTGCACAGTTTGAAAGTCTGACACTGGTTGAGTAGCTTGCACAAGATACAAAATACAAAGAAAGTTGTCACAGAGGAGATCTACAGTTTCTACTCGGACAAAGAGATGGTTCAAAGGTATAAAGGGCAATGCCAATGAATTACAGGTTATTAAGCTGTACCTCAATTCACCTAGATAATACCACCTCCAGTAATATTATTACTCAACCCCTAAAAAATGAGTTTTTTTCACCTCTGTTATCTTCATCAGAGTCTGCAGCACCTGGGATTTTGCACTCCATTGAAAGTCATTTTTTTCAGCCGGGAGACAATTTACAGGGGATGAGGTTCAATAGGTAATTCTAATTTGAGAGCTCAAGAAAGTCGATCCTCTAATGTAATGCTCCTAATTCTGTTCTCTGGTTCACAAAGATTCTATTCTCAAGTTCAGACTTCATGTATCAGAGCCACAGACACATGAATAATAAAATAATGAGCAGTGGATTAGACAAAGCTTGACACTGTAATATATTCTCTTCCACATTTTGTCCCACTCCACACCAAAAATTACTCCATGTGGACGAGAGCTGTTGCGCAAAATGTGTATTTCTATGTGATCGAGTTTTTTCTTGTGGGCTTCTTTTATTTTGGCCCAAAAAAAAAAAACATGGAGATGTGACGTCTCAATTTGACAACCTGTTATTTTTGTAATGGCGCAGTCCGAGTGCAGGCTTCTGTTCCTGAGCTGTACGTTCTGTGCACTGACACAGCTTAAACTGAGGGGAGTCTGCCAGTGTTTGTACCTCCAAAATCATCATAAGTGAGCTGCATCATGACAATGATAATGATCACATGTGAGGCTGAGTCATCTTTGAAGACAGGTCGTCTTTTTTCAGGTTCAGTGACCGGAAAGGATGTGAAGATCGGAGACGGTATCACGGTTTTCAGGCCAAAATTGCTTTTATTATCTGAAATTGTTCTTCTGTCATACAGCTTTTAAAAAACAAAAAGAATTATTACTGCTGTGCACTTTGACTTCACTGCAGCTACATTTCACAGCTGGTGTTTTGATGTATCAGTTGTGATGTGCATTTTTATCATAACAAATTTTGACATTAATACTTAGTTGTTATCTCTTCTAAGCAACAAATCCCTGCAATTATCCAACCGGGGCTGTAGCTGTCTTTCCTGAAACTTGTGTGGGTGATGAATAACAGTACAGATAATCGATCTTAAAATAATAATGACAAAGGGCTCACAGGGTATTAAATTATGATCCACAAAATTAGAAAATAAATCCAACTTTAGGGGAATCCCAGTCATTGGTTCTACACTTACAAAGACCATCTTTACTGCTTTTACTCATTTTTTTTTTGCAGCCCAGACGGCATCTCGATGTTTTGTGCCCTACATTTACTCATCACTCATGTCACTCACCTGTCACATGCCACCTACTGATGCTGTCATGAGGCCTTTTATTCCCATTTGTAACCTGATTACTTTTGACCTTGTTTGATGTGTTCAATCAGCACACGGAAGTGACGGAAAGAAAGAAAAAAAAATCATCTCAATAAATAAAAGTGATCCTCTTGGCATGAATACAGATGCCATTCAGGGGCGATGACGCACCTTTTCCACCCCCCCGCCTGGTGTCTGACGTGAGAAGTTGAACTGGGCGGTGGAAGACGAGGCCTGCTCTGACTGTGATCACACTCATCAGCGGGGCTTGCGCTCGTCTGACTGTCAGCTTTCATATCGAGATTCCACGCTCATTTTAACATGAAACACACACTTTCAGTTTACACGGCCAGCTGTGTTTTGTTGTTGTTTTTGGCTTATTACAGTATCTAGACAACTACAACCATTTACACCCAACACAACGGATATGCTGCAGGTGTAATGTTAATATAATGTGATGCAATGAAAAATACGTTTTGGAGCTTTTCTTGTTGAATTCATATCATTAAAATGGCTATAATCAGTATTTTTATATGAAAAACAGATTCCATGCATGTGGCAGGTGTTGCTTGTCGTGATGAATTTACACAGATTACAAATGTTACATTGAACCTCACCAACTGATTCTACAAATATTCACTAAAGAAATCAAACAACAACCATAGGGGGAAAAAAATTGGTTTTAGTAAACAAACGGGAAATAAAAAAGAAAATAAAAAAGGTCGTACTAAACATTTCAAAAGTAACGTTGTGTAAAATTCAATGGGGAAATGCATCCTAAATGACAATATGTGATCATCTAGACTACAGCTACTTCAAATGGAACACAATGGAGTACTGCACAAACATTGACCAAACTGTCAGAAATGAATGCTGTTTGTTGAGTTGGTGTCTGATTCTACCTTTCCCCCTGAGTTCTGCAGAGCTTCATGGTGTCTTTTTACTTTGTTTTGGTTCTCTGGTCCATAATTTAACAGCTTTGGTTCACTCTCAGCAGCTTCATAGTATCACTGTTTTCTGAAACTAATGTGGCTTGAAGCTGAAGCCAAAGCAGAAGTGCTTTAAACTGCGACGCCTCTGACTGCTGCTAGATGTTCGCTCCAAAAACACGCTCTTTAAAAACTCAGCAATGTTTTTACTGTGTCATTACGGTCTCAGTCGCCGTATTTTGCTCACAGGGGGTTTTGATATCTGCCGAATATCCGCCGCTTTAACGGCCGTAATTGGCAGTTTGCTTGTCCGTTGCTCTGCCCAGCTCCTGTTTCGAACTTCTTCAGCCTCTGTTTAAAGAATAAAGAGGGTGGAAGCAAATATAAATCTATGTGTGGACCATTTGGACCATGTGGACCAGTGAAGTAGTATTGTTAAACTGACTGAGCCAAACATTACCCTGACAGCTAAACTATGACTTCAGTATTTTTGATTAAACTCCAAAACTATGCATCAAAGTTTCAATTTCTTTTTTTTCCATTAAGATAAGATCCCCTCCTGACTGAACATGGCTTAGAAGTAACTCTTGCTGCAGCTCTGTACACCAGCTCACCTTCGACTCCAAAGCTGTAAAACTACTCTGCACTACACAATGACAAAGTCTAACACTGGCATAATTCTGCCATGTATGTCTGAACTGGGGCTGCAAGGTGACTTGGTGGTTAGCAGCGTTGCCTCGCGTCCCGGTGAAGACACACAGGATTTGCATGTTCTCCCCGTGCAGCGTGGGTTCTCTCCGGGTTCTCTGGCTTCCTCCCACACAGTCCAAAAACATATTGAGGTTAATTGGTGATTCTAAATTGTCCGTAGGTGTGAATGTGAGTGTGCTTTGTTGTCTGTCTCTAAGTGTAGCCCTGTGATAGACTGGTGACCTGTCCAGGGTGTCCCCTGCCTTCACCCTAAGTCAGCTGGGATAGGTTCCAGCCCCACCCCCGACAACCCTAGTGAGGATTAGGCGGTGTATAGATGATGGATGGATGGATGGATGTCTGAACTGGAAACAGATTCTGAAGAAGAGTAATGATAAAGAAAGCCACACCTGAAACATGATGGGAGTGGTTCCATAGGTTTGCTTTGTGCCATATGTTATCAGCCTATTAAATGGCGCTCACCACTGGATATCAGCCCCGTACATATGGGGCAGTAACGACCTCCTCCACCTCCTAGCAGGCTCAGTAGACCGTTGTCACCCCATTTAATGGTGCTGTTATCACGTGAATTAATGGCAGTGGAGCTGCAATTTTTGCACTTACAGAGAAGAACAAATACCCACATTTCAAGGTTGGAATAGAATAGAATTCTTTTAGAATTGTACAGTGTACACCGAAATTAAGCAGAAATCTTGTCAGTGCATTTACACAACAACGCATTGTTTTTTGAAAGTATAATAAGAAATGTACAAATAGAAAATTGCAAAGTGTAACTTATGTAAACAGTAAGGATAACTTATCTGTTGTATGGAGAACACTATAAAAACAGTAGTGTAACGTCTGAATCTAGTAATGTAATGGCTTGTAATAGTGCAAATACTACATACAAGGTGCAGCTGTATGAAAGCACATGTACAGGTTCAGGATATAAGAAGGAAGCACAGATCATAGAAGGTGCAAAAAACATATTTCCAGATTCTGTAAATGTTACAGTGAGTAAATTGCTGATGGACGTGTCCAGATGCTTGGCCTCAGTGTTTGGCAGAGTTCAGTTTTTTCATGACTCTTGGGTTGAAGCTATTTTTCAGTCTGTTTGTCTGTGATTTGATGGACCTGAAAGCATCTACCAGCGAGCAGTGGGTCGAACAGATGGTGTCCGGGATAGGTTTGGTCCCACAGATAGTTTTTTGCTCCACTGAGGCAACGAGGGCAGAGTCAGTCTTTCACAGACGGCAGTGAGCAGCCGATGATCTTCTGGGTGTTAAATAATCATCTAAGGGGCTTTTCTGTCCGCTGCTGAGAAACCACACAGTAATATAGTATGACGGAGCAGAAGGTAGAAGGAGCCCAGCAGCTCTTCCTGCAAATTGTTTCTCCTGGAGATCCTGAACTGGAGGAGCTGCTGTGCCTTCTCCACTGCTGTGGTGGTGTTAGAAGTCAAGGAGATATCTTCATTTCCTGACAGCTTCCAGCCATCTTCATGTTGTTTATCTCAAAGCTGAAAGAGTCGATTAAACCAACGCTCTGAAAAAAGAGGTCTGAAGAGAAACAATATTATTATCTGACAGTTTTGGGACGGGGTGGCTCGGTGGTTAGCACTGTTGCCTCGCAGCTAGAAGATCCCTGGTTTGCAACCCGGTTAGGACACCTGGGATCTTTCTCTGTGGAGTTTGCATGTTCTCCCTGTGCAACGTGGGTTCTCTCCAGGTTCTCCGGCTTCCTCCCACAGTCCAAAAACATGCTGAGATTAACTGGTGATTCTACATACATAGGTGTGAGTGTGCTTGGTTGTCTGTCTCTAACTGTAGCCCTGTGATAGACTGGTGACCTGTCCAGGGTGTCGTCAGCTGAGATAGACTCCAGCCCCCTGTGACCCTCGTGAGGATTAAGTGATATATAGATAATGGATGGATGGATGAGTTTGTATAGCGCATATTTACAACAACAAGTCATCTGATAGCGCTTAACAAAGGCAGAAACATCCAGCAGTCCAAAACATTTGGATTCCCTATAAGCTTCAGGAGTCCACAAACAGTCCACAACAGTGGGAAGGAACCGAAAACCCCCACGGGGGAAAAAAAAAACCTCAGACAGAACCAGGCTCAGGGAGGGACGGCCATCTGCCTCGACCGGTTGGGTGGATGTAGGATGAATTATAAAATTTAGTGTACAGTTAGACAAGTTATTAGATATTCCATTTCCTAGTTGGTGGAGGTAACAGGAGGCATCATGGTGGGGGCAGCAGGATGCAGAAGGTGAGGCCAGTGGCTGTAGTTCAGGAGCTCCAGATCCAGAGACATCCACTGAGGGAACAGGCGCACATAATGATGGCATTAGAGTTATAGATGGGGCCACATTCAAATGCATACAGTGAGCAGAGGATGACGCTCAGTACACAGCCCTGTGGGGAGCCAGTGCTGAGTGTGATAGCGGAGGAGAGATATTCGCGATTGATCAAGAGGCTCTTGATCCAGCAGCGGGTGGGCTGTGAAAGTCAGCTGGGGATGACGGTGTTTAAGGCAAAGCTAAAGTCTATAAAAAGCATCATCACATAGCTCTCCTGTGTTCAAGGTGGGTCAGTGCAGTGTGCAGAGCAGCAGCGATGGCATCCTCTGTTGGCTCTGTAGGCAAACCGGTGAGGGTCAAAGGCAGGTGGGAGACTGGCTTTAATGAGCATTTAATAATGACCAGAGTGACGGCTACCACATGGTAGTCATTTAGCCCGCTGATGATGGACTTTTTCGGCAGTTGGAGGATTGCTGAAGACTTCATGCAGCGCAGGATGATGGAGTTAGACAGATACGAAGGTATTCTATGCAAAAAGCTGATCTGCACATTTCTTCAGCAGCTGTCCTCGAATCGGGTCGTGGAGGCATCAGTCAGTGGACAAGTCCCACCTCAGAATGTAATTAGAATATTATCTTATTCACCTAAGTCTTGTTTTGTCTTTTGTTATCAATCGTTGTTTATGTTTACTTGCATTTTCAGCCTGTGTTTTACAGAAATCATGATCATGGTTTTCGGCTAAAATGAACCTAAATGCTACATTTACCACATGTGACAAATTTCCATTTTGTAAGTTTCCAGGCTGATGACTCTATCGCATAGGTTACACAAACTTATTTACACAACCCTAAAAGGTTCGCAAACCTTATCAGTGTGACTTTCTGCTTGTCACTGATCATGATGGACTATAATGCACCTAATGAGTTGACTTAAAGGTGAAGCAGATCCCTGCTTTTTTAGACTATCGTCAGTATTCTGCAGCTTCAAGGTGGAGCCGTGGCACTGGCTGATTATTTCGCTCCTGACGTGTTTTAAAGCCAATAAAAACTACCATATGGACTTGTTAAATTGGTAAAACGATTTGATTTTCACTGGAGGGGGTCTGTAAAGCTCTGTTAAGCCAAGAGGAGGGAATAGTGATTATAACGTCTTACATTAAAGCTTCTATAGATATAGTTGCCTTAAAAGAATATAAATAAATAGGTGCATTTTCCATGTTTGTTGTCTCTCAGTCAGCTGAGAGCCTGAAGTGCTGCTTTACAGCTCGCTCTGAATCATTACAAACTGAGGACTGGGCTTAGATGTTATTGACTGCCATGTGCTGAGTGTCTGCCACTAATAAACAAAACCTTTTCAGTGACACTGCTTTGGCCGTGATGAGGCCGCAGGCTTTTTTTTTTTTTTCCATTACAGAAACTGTACATCAGTGTTAGGTAAAGTCACACTGAGCTTCAAGGGTGCAGAGATTCAGATTTAGAGTTTTGCACTGGAATAGACAAACATGATGGACATACATATGTGTGAGCACATCTATTACGTATGTTGCTCAACATTGCTGCAGTGTTTACGTCAGCCAACTGAGATTCAGCACCTGGACTTTCGCACTCGCTGATTTCAGATACATCATATATTATCTGCACGGAGTTTATATCAGCTAGACTTTAATAATGCATCACATAACCGACTGCTCGTGACTGCTCGGTGTTCCTGCGGTGTGAGCTGATAGCCTCGACCCCGGCAGAACACATCATCTCTCAGTCAAGCCTCTGCTGGAGCAACATCTGGAGGAGTGCAACACATAAAAACACAACTGAGTTTTGGCTGCTTTGTTTCTTAGAATGAGGTGACACGGCGAGCAGAGCATCTTTAGCTCACAGCTTGGGGATACTGTAAAATTCTCCTCTGAGTGATGTCTTGTAATTGAAACGAAGGAACCAGTTGAGCGAGCGGATGCTTCTCGCCGATATAGCATCTGACACATGCTGGAGAGTGAGAGTTCAAAGGAGGAAAATGTCAAAAAAACAACCATTTAGAACAGCATGGAGGGGGAAAAAAAAAAAAAAGAATCCCTCAAGGGGCTGTATTGATTCCCAGAGCCAGACAGTCGAAGCATAAATGTTGCTGTTCAGCTATGTGTGCACACATTTTATCAGTGAAGAGCATATTGCAATATTGATGGGTGTTTATCACTCATATTCTGGCACAAACAGCATCAGACCAGGGATCTGAAACCACTTTGTACAGTATGTCTCCCATTTTGCAGGACTCCTGTTGGCTTGACTGTGTTAAATCAGTCCGCTTGTCTGAGCTAGAAAAACTATTATAGTATCAGTGTGACCTTTATGTATTTTTAGAATATTCTGTTTGCTAATGTCACCGTCTTCCAATTCAAGAGAACCTGATTATTCTGCTTTTGAACATCTGTGCTTCAGTTCTCTGTCCTCAGTTCCCTACCAGGAGACTCCGTGCACATACAGAACAAAAACAAGTCAAGCTGATATCTAACAGACAGAAAATCAAACTGTTACGCGTGCATAAATGAGTTTTATTTCAGAGGTAAATCCCCTTATAATCAGCTTACACACCTTTTATATTTTTAATTCCACAGGAGAGCCTGAACAAGCTGACGTTGCAGCTTCTTTAGTCGACGCTAACCTCTCTCCCTGTTGCTTCACAACAAATCTTCCATCATCCCAGAGCAGCAGAGGAACTTTACTTTCATACAAAAACCTGAGGAAATTAACAGTTTCATTTTGAGCTCATAAAAAAACAAAATAAAACTAAACTCGCAAATCCCAAAAGTCCATCACAAACAAGTAGATGAAGTTACCTTTTCAAAGACTTTGTGTGCGTTGGATGTGCAGCCACAGGGAGGAAAAATCTGGCTGCCAATCTTTATTTCTGCAAATGCTTGGAAACTGTCTTTTATCAGAAATTGCTCTGATAAACAACACAGGGGTTCTTAAGGTCAACACTGTCTGTGTTAATATCCAACCAAAATGCTCGCCGACAGGTTTAAAGGGAATTTACTGAACAAAGTGCTACTGTTATACACAAACAAATGACAATATCACAACTAAATTGGTTTATTACTCAGGAGAAACATCAGACATAAGAATTAGCTGGGCATCCATGATAAAATCAGACCTGATCAAAGTGCAAGCAATCTGCCGTTTCATATCCTCCTGCAGTCCATCCTGTCGCCGGAGAGCTGCACACAATCCATCAACACACGAAAAAGATGAATACATCGACTGACTGCTGTCTATGACCAAACAAAGGTACCAACCAGGAGATAATATCCTGCAGGAGTGAAACAAAACATTCACTTATCTTATATTCAGTCAGAGAAGGCACAGAGGGCAGACTTTAAATTCAATGCACTGAATAATTATGAAACAAACCTTATACAGATGCCTGTAATTTAATCAGCACAACACTGGGTGCAGTTGTTGCACCCGGTAACTTTTAATCAAGCACAAAGCATATGTAAAAGACTCATGTGGATTCGTTTCATATTGAGATGTATACTTGGGAGGGGTGGCAGAATCAATTTGTGCCACCTTGAATTACCGTCAATGTGTTGTCAGTTTATTCTAAGTGTTTAAATGTAGGCTCTGATTGCCTTTCTGGTCGCATCTGTTCAGATTGATGCTTACCAAGATTTAAACATATGCTTTGTATAAAGATGGACGAACCCTCCATGACGTCACCCACGGGTTTCCTGGGATTTTGAAGCTCAGTGTGGTGGCTCCGGCCGTCACCATTTTTGCAGACCCTGACTACTTCAAACTTCTGGCTAATCCAAAAACGAGCAAAGAAATGGAGAGCTAGTGGAGCATGCAAACATTTTCAGGCCACGACTGTCCGATGACAACACCTACCTGTCACTCCCTAAGTTAGGCATAAATTTAAGACTTGATAGAATTTCGGTAGGTGAGTTACATAAAAATGTACTCCCTGTACAGGTCTCATGAAAGGTAAAATTAGGTATAGAGACCAAAACCACTTTTTGTACGAAGTTGTAAACATGTTTATTTCTGCTGTAAAGCTGGGTATTTTTAACTTAGGGGTCTATGGCCAGCCTCAAGTGGCCACTCAGGGAACTGCAGTTTTTGGCACTTATGCGTTCGCTTAATTTTTCAGCCTACTTGGTTTCAATCGAAGAAGGAATTATGTCTGTTCTCTGTTTTCTCTATCTTTAACTTTTGGGAGATGCAAGGAAGTGAAGCATCTATTTACGTTGTTTTTGGTATCCTAGGTGGGCCTTTGGCTGCATGTATGTGGAGCCAAAGTTGCTTGTGTTGCTAAGAAGCATCATCAAGCATCCTCAAGAAAAACGTATTTCACCTGATGATTGCCATGGTGATGGCGCTGCGCATAGACGCAGCGACCACTTCAGGAGACAACGAAAGTGAATGTTTTGAGTGTCTTGTCTATCCTAGACGTTCATTCCACAAAACTTGTGGCCGGTAGACCTTGTTTGGCATCAGGACAGTGAACGGCGCTGGAATTGCGGCAATCGGTTGTGATTTGGACATACGACAATAACACAGAGTCCGATTGAAGACGACGCCGGCAGTTATCCAAAAGAGAAGGATGTGCAAACGATACGAAAGTAAACAAAGGAGGAGGAGGAGAGCCGGGATCCATGCTGGGCTAAAGGCTAACCCCTCCAGACCAGCAGGACTATCACTCCTACTCTCCAATGTCCTTCGACAGCAAGCTGGACGAGCTACGTTCGCTGAGAGAAACACGCAGAAAGTGTAAAGACTGCTGTGTGTTTGCTTTGACAGAAACATGGCTCCATGACAACATCCCAGACGGACATACAGCTGGAGGGGACGACATTATTCCGGGTGGACAGACAGACAGACAGCTCTGGGCAGCATCTACAGCTTCCCCATTGTCACACCATCGTGTTTGTCTTTGTGTCCCTGAAGACCTACCAGGACCTGAAGAGGTTCGCCATGTTCAACGAATGGCAGCGCGCATGGACACAGCAGCTCATTCAGGAGACAGTGACAGTGAACATTTAGTGTCTTATCCCAGATGTGCATTCCACAAAACTTGCTGGTTGAACAATCCTGAAGAAACGCTCTCTCATCTTGCCTGTACAACTGTGTATGTACAGCAAAATGACAATAAACTTGATTTGATTTTGATTTTGATGTCCCACCCTGATAAAAGCCATACAGACACTGGCAGAACTAATGTTAAAACCAAGCATTATTATTAATGGAGCTGTCAGTTGGAAATAAGCGGCTACATCGGTAAAATATTATACATTAACACGTTTAACAGTTTTCTACAAGCAGTTCTGTCTTGCACCGTTTGCAGTAGCAGCACATTTTGTCGTCATAATTTTTTTATATTCCTCATTGTTCTCCATTAAAACAACATGTTGACTGAAGCAGCTGCACACGATCGTTTGATTTTGTACAGAAGAAGAGTCACGTGACGCGTTAAACGCCCCTTTTTATGTGAACACGCACAGACTCTGAAGCAGAAAGCCTGAGTTGACAAAGAAAGTTGATAACCACCTTCATAATACTCATTATCCCTGTTTGCGGCTTTCATTTTTGTCAAGCCAACTTACACAAAGAAAGCCCGGCTATGTCAAACTTATTACGTAGTACAGCCCTCAGCTCATCTACCACTCTGCTCAAACATAACAAAACTACTCTGTGCTGTAACATTGGACTCACTCAGTTGTTCATATCTGAAGCAGAAATTGGTTCTTAAGAAGAAGAAAACAGAAATCACACTTTGCAAGCTGATGGGATTGTGTTTGTTACATATGCAGTCTGACTCTGTTATTTTGAGAAATGTTCCTCCACAGTATTGACTGCATAATTTGACGATGTGTCTTCCGGAATATATATCAAAAACAACAACAACAACAACAACAAAAACACCATATAGACATATCAACAAGGTAAATAACTTGATTTTAACAAGAGGGGATCTTTAACAGGGCTGCAAGGTGGCTCGGTGGTTAGCATCATTGCCTCGCAGCCAGAAGATCCCCGGTTTGCATCCCGGTTAGGATGCCTGGGATCTTTCTCTGTGGAGTTTGCATGTTCTCCCTGTGCAGCGTGGGTTCTCTCCGGGTTCTCTGGCTTCCTCCCACAAGATCTAAAAACATGTTGAGCTAAATTGGTGATTCTAAATTGTCCGTAGGTGTGAATGTGAGTGTGCTTGGTTGTCTGTCTCTAAGTGTAGCCCTGTGATAGACTGGCGACCTGTCCAGGGTGTCCCCTGCCTTCACCCTAAGTCAGCTGGGATAGACTCCAGCCCCCCTGCGACCCTAGTGAGGATTTATGTGGTGTATAGATAATGGATGGATGGATGGAGTCTTTAACAGCTCTTGTTCAAATGGACACTTGTCTGCATTTTATCACATTGTAGAGAAAATAATAATGAAAAACCTTAACCACAATACAGAAAATTCAAAATTCAGAATAAAAACCACAAAATACTCCTCATCAGCAATAACTACACAGTTCAAGTAGCCAACCCTTGTCAGCATGTTCTGTTATGTAACAAATGGGAAAACTAGACTGCTTCAAGTTTCAGGAACAACAATTCGAAATTGAACTTCATTATGTAAAACACAAAACTCAGTTGCACGTCTCTGCAGGGGAAGCCGCTCGCATTAATCAGCGCACACCCCATCAGCGCGCCTGATGCACACAGCACAAGTATTGGTGTCAGACATGAGAGCTTAATTACATCTGCTCTGGAGAGGCGTCTGCTTTAACTACTCCACAGACTTTACTGAGATTTGTTTGGAAGATGAGGCAACAGGCTTGGGTAGAAGTTGGTGGTTTTGGTGTGGATAGCGCCACCATGTGGACATGTGCCCGTAACTCCCAAACTATAAGGTGTAAAATCCTTCCAACTGTGTTCGTGTTGCAGCACAGATTTTCCAACAGAGTCCATCCCATTTTAACAAAATCTGATATCTATTAATTCTCCCCATGTGTTTGGCTCCACAGTTCAGTTTATTATGTGCATGCCTTATATAAAAAACAATGCCATTATCTTTGAATGCTTTGATCAGTTGCAACCAAATTCAGCATTCATACACAAATAGTCTCTGAGGAGCTGAGGAGTTCTGCATAATGCAATGTTAATTCATCTACGGGTGACACCGAGATCAATTTTAATGGCTGCAACTCAATAGTTATAAGTTATTGTCTACCTGTATCTACATTTGTACCATGTAACATTTCAATAAAAGGATTCAAGGATTCAAGGATTGTGTAACTGTTCTGAAGCCCTTTCACATTCTGAGTGCTTTTGTTTCAATTTGCTTTTACCGCCAAAGCTTTTAATTTTTTTTGCGTTTCTTCTCTTGTGTTTCTCCAATGCTGCCTGGCCATCAAAGCTGAAATACTGGTGACCCATATTAATAGAGGGTACCCAGTCATGATTCGATAATTCATATAATATCCATCCATCCATTATCTATACACCGCTTAATCCTCACTAGGGTCACGGGGGGGCTGGAGCCTATCCCAACCGACTTAGGGTGAAGACAGGGGACACCCTGGACAGGTCGCCAGTCCATCGCAGGGCCACACTTAGAGACAGACAACCAAGCACACTCACATTCACACCTACAGACAGTTTAGAATCACCAATTAACCTCAACATGCTTTTGGACTGTGTGGGAGGAAGCCGGAGAACCCGGAGAGAACCCACACTGCACGGGGAGGATACGCAAACTCCACGCGAACCGGTGACCTTCTTGCTTCGAGGCAACAGTGCTACCAGCTGCGTCACCTTGCAGCTCCTTCATATAATGTGACAACTGAAAAATATAATGCAAAATAAATAAATAAAAAAATTGCCCGTTTTTTCCCCCTCCCTCGCTCACACACTGATATATCTGTAGTGAATGTCTTCAGGCAGATAATGCACCTCGACAACCAGATCCTCCACATTTTCGAATCCCTTTCTGATAACATGGCTGTCGGTCAGCATCAGTTAATTTCTGTAGAAATCGTACAGGACTAGACACCTTCACGCGTATACACATTTCGGCATCTTTAGCTTGTGCATACTGCAACCACCAGAAAAAAAAAAAAAAAATCAGATGCACTTACCGTGTGAGTGGGAAAGCAGCAGAATGTGTATGATGCAATACAATTCAATACAATAGGTCTGTAATAAATACCAGCTGCAACACAGACTGCACACAACTATACATTCAGAATGTAATATTTCATTAAATTCGAACGATTCTCTTTAACTGTTGTTGTACCAACACAAGGCATCTGTACAACTGAATGGACGTCATCAAGCAACTTGATACACAACATATTGGAAGATAAGATAAGATAAGATAAGATAAGATAAGATAAGATAAGATAAGATAAGATAAGATAAGATGGAAGAGTACGTGAAGAGCTGAAAGAAAACTGTGTCATATTTTGTTCTTGCACTATATGGAAACAAACCATATTGCACAATGTTTTGCGCTTGAAGAGCTGTAAGAAGAAAGGCAGTGTTGCATGAATTTGCACTTAAAGGCTGTGAAGAGAAAACACTGTCAAATGAAATGTTGCACCAGCAGAGCTACAAGACAAGAAACAATATGGGCAGACTGAGGAAGTCATCGACCATAAATCACAAGTCAGTACTGAGTGTGTCCGCCTCTTGTATTGTGTATTTTTCTGGTGATGCTGTCTAATTACTGTCCATTAACGGCACACCTGAGCAGGGTGTGGATTAACTTAACGGTTGAGAATTTGTCACCAGTTGAACCAGTTGGCCAGCTGGAATAGGTTTTGTGTACAACTGGCTAGATTTGGCAGCAGCAGATTTTTGATTTCTTCCCCAAATCAGAAAAGTCAAACCATTCCTTTACAGGAAGGGTCAGAATTGTCTCTTTTTTTCTGAGGTGACTGAGGTCCTTCAACATCTGCTGGACTATGTTCAGGATGTTCTTTGAGTCTGTGGTAGCTATGCTATCCGGTATGCTGTGGTGTGTTGGGGCAGCAGGCTGAGGGTAGCTGACACCAACAGACTGAACAGACTTATTCACAAGGCCGGTGATGTTGTGGGAGTGAAGCTGGACTCTCTGATGGAGGTGTCGGAGAGGAGGATGCTGTCCAAGCTGCATGTCATCTTGGACAATGTGTCACACCCACTCCATGATGTGCTGGTCAGCTACAGGAGTACTTTCAGTACAAGACTGATTTCACCCAAATGCACCACAGAGCGCCACAGAAAATCCTTCCTGCCTGTGGCCATCAGACTGTACAACTCTTGAGTGTCAGACACTTTGAGTGAAAAGGTTCACCGTGGACTTTGGACTGTTTAATATTGTGCAATTATCATTCTATGTGCAATAACGTAAATAGCAGTACTGTTATTATTACATTTATATACACTTATAACAGCAAGAATGTATATTTATTTTGTGCTATTTTTTTTTTCATTTTATTTCATATTAATACTTTGGATTTTATTATATATCTTTACTTCTACTTCTTTAAGAGTTTGATTGGGAGCATCTGCAACTAAAAGCAAATTCCCCTGGGGATCAACAAAGTATTTCTGATTCTGATTGTGATTTGCATACTTTGTTTAGATTTTTGATTGCTGCCTATCTTTTATTTTTAATTCACAATTGTTAAACATTGTTGGTATTTTATTGCTTGTGTTTTCAGGTTGCCATGACCTCAGTTTATTTAGCTTCTTATTCAGCAGATTTAGCTAATAACATTCATGATGGATTCCACTACAGTAGCAGAGCCTTGCTGATACATATGCTGGTGCTCAGGCTTACAAGGGCGTCTAAATGCATCATTAACATTATTGATCACACCAGAGCTTCCACACAGTGCAAATATCCGCAATGAGCAAGATCTATTTTTCATATACATGTAGGCGTGCTGTCCATTTTAACACATAAAACTGTGGTGAAAGACAGATGAAAGTAGCTTGTTGTGTATAAAAAATAAAAAACCCACTGTGCATCAGAGACAGGGCCATGGCCAAACACTGACCTCAATATGTTAACACGCCACTGCAAACGATACACACTCCAGCAAGCAAACAACACTGGAGTGGCAGTAGATGATGTCCACACCTACGAGAGGTCATGTGCTATGTGGAGTAAACTGGCTTTTATTATCTCCCTTTAACATTATAATGTGATATGAAAAGAGGGGATGTTTTGGATGTTTTCCCACTGCAGAGTAGGAAAAAATAAATAAATAAAAATTCAACAACCCATTTTGGTCACTGCCACTTCTGCTGTCAGAATTTGCAATATCCTGTGGGCTGTAAGTTGGCGGAAAACAGAAATACATACAAAAGAAATGATAGAGGGGGCTTCATGAAGTCATGCTCTCATTATTTTGACCTGCCAACAGTCTGCTGGGTAAAAAGCATGCCTCCATATGACTTGTAGCACAGGACTTTTATCCCTTTTTGGAAAATGACAAAAAAAAAAAATGTCACAACACCTGGGCTGTAACATTATTTTGTGTCTGGTCTGAAATATGCTACATATTGTTGAGGGGTTGCTTTAAGTTTTGTGTTTTCACTGCAATTCTAATCTAATACATTTTCTTCACAGTCTGCTATCGGTCCGTTTTTGTGTGTGCAATGGAGAAAAAGTCTGATGTTCGTCCACGGCCCTGTAAATGAGAAAGAAAGTGCCTCGGTCCAATGCACAAACACGAATCCAGCATGTTCTGTGCATGTTGGGGCTCGTGTATAGTTGTATTTCAATGTCTTGTTATAGAGTAATAGGTACCGTCTATCTTTGTGTGTATCTGTGAACAGTCTCTAGGTTGAGTGCTAAGATCTAACAACTTGATATTTTACAGGTGAGCTAGGAAGGGCTTCTCCTTGGAATGGTTATATTTTGGGGTCAATCAGGACAAAAATTTTAGAAAACACTGTATACCTTCAAAAGAGTGGAAAGTAGATGTATGGTATTTGGTGCAGATAAGCAACCATGTTGGGGCTTTCAGTTGGTGAAGTTACAGTTGACCTTGGATGACATTTCAAGGCCAAACTCAAGGTCAGAAAGCTTGGCTGCACTGTAACTTGAAAACAGTGCGAGATAGACACATTGTTTGTATCGGAAACCATATATAGGTTTTCCACTGAAGATGTAACATTTGACCTCGGGTGACAGTTCAAGGTCAGATTTTTTTTTTGGTATTGCCATTATGTTTTAAATAATATGTGATATATACATGGATAGTATCCATTTCACCTTGGACAACCAGCCATGGTTAGTGAAAGAAAACACGTATGTTGTAGTAAGTTGATCGTTTAATAGAGCTTCGCGTTAGTTCAGACAGGCATGGAGTCAGGGTGTCACATGGCCCCTCCTGTCCAATCGTCATCGCTAAAGTCCAGCCCACCCACTTAGCGTGCTTTATAACTGAGGCAGCGTTCATTCATTCTGCCCGCTTCACGCTCACCACATCGCTGCTACTCCAGCCTCTGCAGATCGTCAAGTTTCCTCCTCCTCCCCAACCACCACCTTTTAAAAACATATAACCCCGGTGTTTCCCATATCGTGGGATTGTAGGTTGCAGATGGTTCATTATTGTACCTTGAACTATGTAATCTAGATTCTGTAAGTGAAGACTATTTAGTTGGTCTCGTGTTCTCGTGTTCATACCGTATTCAAAAAATTGTAAATTGTAAATTCATGGCTCTGCGGGGGTTTGTGATCTCAGGGATTATCTGTGTCATGCTTGCGCAGATCGTTCCAGAGCATCACGAGCAGAGTCACGGCCAAACTAAATGTATGTGATCTCAAAATAAATGGTTAAAATCTGACAAAGTGTCCTGTCTGAACTGGGGCTCACTGCAATCATGGCCAGTAGGGGCAACTACATCCCTCTACCTTCTAGTTTTATTTTTGTTTTGGAGACAGGCCTGCAGAATCGCAAACACCACCTTCAAGCTCCCGAAGCAGACAAACAAATGTGGAATCAAAACCAAATTGTAACAGCTGTGATGTCAGTTAAATCATTCTATGAAGTCAGTCATGTTGCTAAAGTTTTGAAATTGGTAGCCAATAGTTTTTGTAATAGCTTTGTTTGATGATAAACATCACAATCAATGAATTGATGAAATATCCCTTAGGCTACAGAAATGTAATGACCCTAAAAAATGATTTTTTTTTTTTTTTTTTTTACATCTAGGTGTCTTAAATTGCATAAGAATTTCCATTTTTTTAGTGTAATATCTGTAAATTCATACTGATTAATAAAAAGAGATGGAAAAAAAATCATGCTGCTAATAGTGCCACTTAACACTGAAGGCTAAATTGTTATTGCAGGGCAAGATAAATACCCCACAAAGTCGGTCAAAGAATACGCTTTACGATTGGGCTTAGATTGACAAGGTAATGTTGAGTTAATACAAGATAACTGTAGGTTATATTAGCCAGCTGTAAAGTTGCAATACATGCATTTAGACACACACAACGCCAGACAGGTGGGTTACCTGCCCATCAATTCACAGTATATGACAAGCTGAACTAAAACACCAAAGACCTGGTAGACCTAATGCCAACATTATTACTGCTCAGGCACATTTGAGTTCGCCTACCATCTTTAATATTCAACTCTACACCCACCTTTGATCCAGTGACCCGAGCAGACACAGTAATTGTCATGCCAGTGGAGGTGGTTGTTCACTTTCTCTGTCAGCTTTTTCCTCCAGTAACAGCTGTGCCCACTCTGCTCTCTGTTGTACTGTCAGCGGTCAGACGTCCTCGCCCTGGTACTTCACTGTGTCCCTGTAAAACAACTTTTTATCCTCCCGCCGGTGATGTGCAGAGCTTTTTTTTTTCAGTGTCCTGAATCACTAGAATTGGTTCGTTAAAGATTAATTTAAAAAAAATCAATCCACTAAATCGTTCAGTGCCTGACCAGAGTTTCAAGTGTGCTGTCCTGCACGATGAACAGAAACACAGCCAGACAGTATATATTCCTCATGATCCCCAGCTTACAGAGGCAGAACGCTGTAGCTTTTTAACACACCAAACTATGTTCATATATATTGATATTTTCAAAGTGTTTTCATTGAATATTGGAGACAAGCGCTGGTTTTAATTGACTTTTAAGTGTTTTTTAACTGTTCTACAGCTCAGCATCACTCCTAAACTTAGCAGGCCTGATTCAGGCAGATTGAGCCACTGACTATTACTCATATTTACTGTCTGGGACATTCAGCAAACAAATCAGAAAAATTGCAGTGACTCACAGCTGCAGCAGCCCAGAAGAGTCTGCACTTTCCACTCATACAGGCCAATCTAACATATCCAACCGGGTTCCCAGACATGGATTAAGCCTTGTGTTAGACTGTGTGAAAAATGCAGTAAACATCTCCATTGAACAAAGTTTATAGTCCAGGGCTCGGCCTAATCCATGTCTGGTAAGCTAAGTCTTTAAGTTTGTGTTTATCGGGAAAGTCTGTTAAAAACAATGCGAAAGTTGTGCGATTGGGTTTATGTGACTTTGTGTGCATAACCATGTGAGAAATTAGACCATCATCTGCCAACTCCGGCCTACGAGAGCATAAAACTGAAGTCACATCCACTTACCACTTGCTCGCATCAGTAACTTGAAGCCCCCACTCAGTGACTGAGAATATCTCTGCATGTTTACTTGCGACTGACTGAGAGGTTAACTGGACTGAGAAATGAACGGATTGTGTCGGGAAGCGATTGCGTTCAGTTTGTGCAACCATAAGATTTGTTATTTTTTTAACCACTTCCCAGGCTGAAAAATGAAGCAAAGGTAAAAGTGTCACAAAAAGTTGTAGGTCCTCGAACGGCCACTTGAGGCTGAGTCCAAAAGTGAGTCAATTCTCATAAGGTCCAATGGGAAAATGTCTAAACTACATATTACAGATGCATTCATGAGAACTGTACAGACTGATTTTTTTTTACATAACTCATCAATTTAGATTGTATGAAAGCTTAAAGCTAGTCTAATAAAACACTTGCAAACCAAACCACAGCACTGTTTTCCCAGAGCTCTGCACCCCTACACACATATGCAGCATCTTACATTTACACTTCTTCTGCATTGTTTTGCTTATAGTCCTCCACTGTGGTGATGAGACTCCCCAACTATGGGGGAACCACTGTGGAGTCACATTTTATAACAGTGACGAAAACTGGACGCCAATATCAACAATTCTGATACAACATTTTAAATGATTGGTTCTTTTAATAATACAGGATCATATGCAGCATTGGTTACACATTTTTTAAAATTGTCAATATATGGCAAAATAAAGTAAATAAATATACTATATAGATAAACAAAACATCCTCTTTTCTGTCTTTACAAAGGCATGTTTTTTCATTCAAGCTGCCACTTTCCAACATCTGCCAACATCCATGGGACTAAAGTATGCTCATCATAGCTCCACCATACTCACCTGTATGTTGCATGATGCAAGTTAATATTGGTTTTCATATCATCTCAAATGTTCTGGCTACTCAGAGGTGACACCCCACAAACACCGCAGTGTTCTCAGATGTTTTATGATTAGTTGCCTCCCTGTGGTTATTAGTCTGCAGTCATGTTGTGTAACATTTTTGTAAATTTAAATACTGGCTTTCCATAGAAATTCATGGAAAAAGACTTCACAAAGAAAATAAGGGAATCAGTGACTACATGAGAGAAATAAGCATCGATATTCAGTGCAGATAGCTATTAACCGGCGTTACTTTTGTCCTCCACTGTGATGTCGGTCACGCCGTGAACTTGTGTGAGCTGCTTGCAGTCCAGCGAAGCCAATAATTTCCTCAGTCCGGGAAGGGTGGGTACGAAGTGTTCAGTGAGAGACACGGAGGCATGGCTGCCAATATCTCTGAGGGTATGACAGGAAATGACAGTAGCAATCACAAAAGAGAAAGATAGGCAAGGTAGTTTAAAAAGAAAGAAAAAACAAAAAAACCTCAGTATAATATAAAGTATATTTTTCCTCCTCACCCATAATTAATTTTTCGAGCAGGTAGAAGGCCGAGTCCTTCCACGTGGAATATCACTGCCTTCAGCACCTGGGGTAGGGGGTTAGTAAATGAAATCTCTACTGCCATCTTCTCCCCAACCGCGGCCTTCCCGATTGGCTGTGTGACGGCAAAAGAGAAAGAAAAAAGAAAGTCAGATCCAGAAATATATTTTAATCTTCTTCAGAGCAAAATTTTCCTGATGAGTCGTGTATCTTACCTTTATGACGAGGTCTGGGGTCCTGAGTCGGAAGCTGAACTGAGTAGCTAGAACCTGCTGTGTTTCCTTGACTCTGCCTGACAAGGTCAGCATCAGGGCAGCCTGATCTATCAGCTGGCCCTTGTAGTCTTTGTACTCCATGATCCACTCGAAAATCTTTTCTGTAGACAACAGATGAAGGTAAAAAAAAAAAAAAAATAGTGAATCTTAGGTAATTTTATTGCCTCCAGTCGGTGGATTTTTGGACTTTAGCAAAGCCAAACCTATTTATGGTGCTATTTGTGCATTGGAGAATGGTATGACTGCACCTCATTATAATGCGGCCGTTGGGGGAAAACCACTATGGCTTCTTTGTGTTTCTTTCAATCAAACATAATTATCTTGGGCAGTGCCAAGCCCAGCATGCAGCAACAGTGCCCCTGCAAGCTATGGTCTGTTTTTAGACATGAGATGCACAACATTCATCAATCTACTAAAACGTCAGCATTCTGTCATTTACCCGCTGCTCACCTTTACATTTTATTTGTTGTGCATGAAGTGATGTAATATACACAACAATGAACTAATAAAAGATTAAATCTAAATCCACTATGTAACAGATGATTTACCTGCTCACCTGTCTGATGTGAACGTATACAGTGTGACTTGCTGTCAGATCCTGATTAATTCTTTCTCCACATTGGGGGTCATTTATAATTAGAAGTTATTAATGAGGCTACTTTTGTTGTTCCATGTGTGTAAATGCACAAAACCTTCTCTATTTGGAGATGCTCATGTGGATCCTGCTGCTGTCTGACACTCCAGGTATTTAATTAATTCAGAAGAAAGGCTCCTACAAGCAGCTGCAAGCAACAAATTAAGCTTCAGCTCAATGCAGCTAAATGTTTGTCAAAACCTGGATTAAATTCATTTTGAAAGTAACACAGAAATGTTAATGAGTCTAACTAGATTGTTGCTGTGAGTTTCATAGAAATGTTACGATGATGCTCAAGACAAAGGGTTTTATATTCTCAGCTCTCTGCTCTGTAAAACCCTTTGTCTTTGCACTGTTTTTTCAATTTGCACATTTTGTACAGTTGTTTTACTTATTTTATTTTATTCACTTATTTTTAATTTTTTAAATAGTATTTAATTTTAGCTCTTTTCTGTTGTGATTGGTGTTTTTTCTTGCTGCTGCTGTACCACAGTAATTTCCAAGACTGGGATAAATAAAATATTTTTCTACTCTATTTTCTATTCTCTTCTATTTATTCAAACATGATGCTTTCAAATGTTTTCAGATTAACAGAGAAGTTCTATAGTGATGAGCAAATTGCAGGCAGATGGGTGAGTAAATATCATGAAATTGGGGAATTCACTGAAAGAACCAAGCAGACTCGCTCTATTGCCCAAATTTATATCAAATCTAGCCATTTTGAGTGTGTAGGTTGCTTCTCAGAGGTAGTTTTTGTTTGCCACAGTGAAGGGGATTTTGAAATTGGTAACATGCAGAGAGCAGAAAAGGAGGAGAGAGCCTCGTGAAAGGTATGATGGAAATAGCAGGCTAAAACCCAGAATCTACATCCAGTAAGTCAGACTACCTTTGGAGAGGCTAGCTGTTTCTGTAATCTCATTGTGTCTTCACCCTCCCCAAGACACTCCACTCACCCTCCTTTGGCAGCACTTCCACATCTGTCTGGTCCTTCCTGACCGTGGCTTTGTGGACTCCGGTGTAGTACATAACTGACACCTGGCTGTGCAGGGAAACATTGCGTTTTTCTGAGCTGCTGTTTCGCACCACGATGGTCAGTTCTACATCCTTTCCCATTTCAGGGCCTTCACCATCCATGAGCACTTCCAAAGCGACATCCTGTGCCGTTGGAGATGAATAGGCCTCTGCTTTGGAGCCGTAGCTACACGCCGTCTCCACAGCAATGCGTTCTTCCACTGTGTCTGAGAATAATCAGAAATGTTGAGCTAAGTTAGCAGTTAATACAGCAATAACAACTTAGTTTATTTTGGCAAGAGAGCTTGTGATCACCCTGAAGCTAGAAACAGTCTGTGCTGCGTTTGACGATACCTTCGAGATGTTTGTAAAGGTGTGTGATATCATTGCGCTCATCGGAGCCAACAGCCTTGGTGCTGATCAAGTGTCCCACAATCTTTTTCTCACTGTAGATTTGACTGAAGGTCCCATCCACATTTTTCTGCCAGTAGATTTTATCGCTGTTCACCTGGAGGGGGGGAGGCAAGAGACAGAGTCAGCAATGAAGCCCTGAACAGATGGGAAGCTGTCATCTTTGATGGATGCCATATGGCTCATTATCAGTACTCAGTACACATATTTTCTCTTGCATCAGTTTTTTTCTTCACATTTTGAAAGTAAAAAACAGAATTTGTCTTTTTTCAAGCGGGCACCACACCGTAGATGAGCTGCAGATGGTCGTTTATGAAGTAAAAATGTAAGTGTGATTGACTAAGCGACTGCATCGGCTTCGCTGAGGATCGTGACAGCTCTACAGTTGGCAGACCCTCTCGTAAACAAAGAGGAGAGAGCCAAAAAAAGAGGCAGAAAAAGAGGCAGGGAGGGTGGGGCATGACAAGCAAACACAAACAGGTGTGCAGGGCAAGAAGGCGTTTTATGAAAAGAAGGTGTTGTCCCACTCCTGACCTGAACTACAAAAGATTAAATGTGATCTCCACTGAAAGGAAAATACATATTCCACAAACCTCTGCAAACACAAAAGGACAGTCGTGCTTGAGGAAGACCTGACCATAGCGGACAGCGGCGAGAGAAGCAGGACCACACTGGAAAGTGCCCTGGCTGGTCTCCTGAGGCGTGGCGTCCACAGCCTGCCAGCCTCCGTTACCTGGAGGCAAGTCTGGACGAGCCATCCAGCAGTCGTTCCACACGTGAAAGTTCCTTCAATGAAAGATTCAGGCTTAATGAACCACAGGGTGCTGCGTGTCGTGACGAGTAAACCCGTGTTGTGTGCAGCTACGTGAGAAAGTCAGTGACCGGGCATACCAGATAGAGTCTGCGTTGAGGTGTTCTATGGGCTCCAGGTTCTCGTCCAGGTATACATCTGTCGTCAAGGAAACATCTGTGTCGTGAGCTGAGCTAAAGTTGGTCACAGTTCGACCGGGGATCCCGAAACACCGCAAAACTGAAAAGGAAGATGATAGATCAATATCCGTGCAACATTCACTTGTCACACAAATGAAGTTGAACACATGTGGCGGGGTGATAAAAACCAAAAACAACCTGCTAACCTGTTGTGAAGACGCCGGCAAAGACCCAGCATTGGCCATATTTCACAGGGGTGCCACTGCTTTTATGGTATTCGTTCAGGATTTCCACACTTCCACTCCACATCGTTGGAGAAGATCCATTCGAATAGTCTCCTGACCAGTTTCCCTCCAGGACACCGCGGTCATCTGGGGAGTTTATCTAGACAAACAAACAAAGTTCTTGTTACTTCAGGGCTTGCAGCTATGAACTCAGCTACCTAGCAAAGAAAAAAAAAAAACCTTGTTCCTCGAGAAAGAGAAGAACTTCCCTTTTCATTCGTTTACAAGTTCATCATTGAGGTTGCTTAACAAGATTGCATTTTCCTTTCTGAAAAGACAGTCAAGAGAACTATTTGGAAAAACCTAGAAGCTAAAACTAATAATACATATTTTGTACTCAGAGTAGATGGAACAATGATTGCACTGTATGTATTATAAGGACGTGCAGATGGTAAACAGGAGAAGGACTCTGCAGCCGCATGACCTTGACGATTGCAGGGTTAATATAAGAAGTGCAGCATTCATATTCAAAAGTAATCCACTGGGAATTTGGTCATCTTTGGCAGCTAAAGTTGAGCTTGGTTCTGCTTTTTTGCACAGACCTCCTTGCTTTTGTACAACCACTGTGAGTCAGGATAGGCTCGATTTAAATCAATCTGAGGGCAGCATTTTTAGCTTGATGGTAGCAGCAGCATACTGACATGCTCACGATGACGACACCAGCACGCTGATGTTAAGCTCGTAACGTATACCGTATAGTATGAATATAGTGCAGTGTGCTGACATGCTAACATTTGCTAATTTGCAAAGGAAGAAGTTGGTGTTGATGTTAGAAATATGTCAAGAGTGGTCATGAAACAAAACTCTGCACAATTCAAAATAAACAATCACAACAGTACATCCAATAGTTGTCAAGATAGATCATTAGAAAAACACAAATGTGACATTACGAAGATCACTGGACCATCTTCTGAGGACCATGTACAAACTGTCTAATCCATCTAGTAGATTTCATCATACTTCACGGTGTTTCTGTAAACTTTGACTCTTAAGCCAGTGTGATTCATCCTCTGGAGCTCTGTTGACAGTCAAATCCTGTCGTTGTGGAAACATCTCAGTGAGAACCGAAGTCCTCTGAGTCAAGCTACTACCGCGGTTAAAAATAACGGGACTTCTAGTGATGCTACAGTCATGACTGATCTTGTGGTTTAAAAATAGTTTTCTCCTGGAACACTCATGAGCTTAATAGTTTTCCTCCCCTTAGTGTGCATTGACTCATCGCTGCTATTTATTACATCTCACTAAAAAGCCAACCAGAGAACAGCATGTCGGCGGTGTCATGACATCCCTGAGTGGATTTATTGATCGAGCCACAGTGAGGGTGGCCGGAGCCAGAGTCAACTAGAGGTGGAAGAAGTAAAAAAATACTCCATTACAAGTAAAAGTACTGCATGAAAAACTCTACTTATAATCATCTTTAACTGTGTGTTGTGTTTTTAAAAGCTTGTGTAAAATCTTCATCAAGTAACTAAAGCTTTCAAATAAATGCAGTGAAATGAGCATAAAAAATGGAAAGTGCAAGTAGCATTGTAGTTGTAATTAAGTACATTATTTGCGTACTTTCCATGACTCTCGCTGAATAAATGAGCAACATGGGAGCACTGACTGAGCTGACTGAAAGAAACATAAGACTCTATGGATGAAGTTCAATTAGTTCCCACTAAAGAACTGCCAAGAAAGGTTTAATTTTGTTATGATGTGGGAGTTTAGTGAATGGAGCTGTATTTTAAAAATGCAGTTTTATTATTATTTTAGCATTGTTTTACTGTGTAGTCACAATTTTATTGGCGACAAGAACAACAATGTGTTGTTAGAGTGAGAAATGTTGCATAACAAATGAACAGACTGAGGATTTGTTTTCTGTGTATGGGAGTGTGAGTAATTATAAGATTATGAAGGATTTAATGAAGGGTGGGGAAAAGAGGCCCGTTTGTGAAACTGAGACGTGTGGTGTTAAAATACACAGAGTTTGTGACATGGAGATGTAATCGGAGCTGAACCCAGAGCAGGGAGCTGACTGATGAGAGCCGAGAGGGCTTCTCTGGAACCAGCCTAATGGAGGCCGACGTGCCCCGAAGTCACGGTGAGCAAGTTGGAGGCAGTTAACGGTAAAGTGAGAGACTGAATATTTAAATGGAATGAAAAAACCAAACAAACAGCAGAGACCTTTCTGTATAAATGTACCATTTTGTAGTAGTATTCAAAATGGATGCAAAGAAACCTCCACGATTATAAGATCTACACTGTAAAAAAAATAAAAAATAAAAATTCAGTTAAAAAAAAAAGCAGCCTGTGAAAATCTGGCAGCAAGGGTGCCTAAAAAAATCAATTAAAAAATGGAATTCTGTAGTGTTCAAAAACTATAAAGTCATGAAAAATACATAAAAGATCTGTAAAATAATTATATTTTTTAGCTGATTTAAATACAGTAAAATTATGCAGTTTTACAGTCAAATATTTTCTTTTTTTTCTTTTTACAGATTATGTGTTAATTAAAACTTTTTTTTATTAATACTGTTTTAGCATTATACTTTACTAGTTATTATATGTATCTGTTGAGGTTTTTTTTAGTAAAAAAAAATATTTACAGTTTCTAAATTACTATTAGAACTAATTATTCTTTCACATGATGAAAGAAAAAAACTTTTTTTTGCTGATTTAAATACAGTAAAATAGTGTAGTTTTACACCCAGACATTGTACAAAGAACAAATTAACATTAAAAAAAAATTTTTTTTTGATGTGGACATTATTTACAGTTGATATTTTTTTTTTTTACCGTTAACATATGAAATCAGAGGGTTTTTTTTTTCTGTGACTTGCTATCATGTGTTATTTCCTAACGCAGTGAAAATCCGTAAAATTAAAAACTAGTTTAAAAAAAAGAAGAAGAAGAAGAAGAAGAAGAAAAAAGCGTTGATTATTTACAGTGGACAACACTGTAGCTGTTGTGCTGAACCTCGTCTGGGTGTAAGGATGGTTTCTAACATGTCATTCTGAGCAGCAGTTCCTATTTTTCTATGTCTGGCTGAGTATGAAGAGAAACTCTGTACGTATGAAGGTCGGTCAGTTGTCGTCTCACCATGGCTGAGATGATTCGCGACACATTAACTGGGTCTCCCCAACCGGATGCAGGAGTTCCGCTCTTTTCCAGGACAAAGAGGCAGGCGGCAAGGATCCCATCATCAAACTGAAACCAAAAGAGACCAAAACACGAGGACGGCGGAAACAACATGTCAGTTTCTGCTGTTGGGTCTATTCATCAAACACTGACACTTAAAGGTCACAGAAACCTCCCACCTGTCCGTAGTTCCACGTCCTCACTCCAATCTGGTTCTGTGTTCCGTAGTAGATCCGTCCGACATCGTTCAGGACGTATTCCTGCTTTTCCTCTTCAGAGTCCATGAACACGGAGTCATCTGACGGAGAGACACAGAGAACAGCTTTGAAACATGAAAGCACTCCTTGAAAACGTGCCCAGTGGGATTCTTATCTTTTATTGCAAATTTTATGTTTTTTTTTAAAGTCGCATCAAGATCTTTCCCTACAAACACTGTCTTACAGTCTGTGAGGGTTTACGTTGAGTTATTACTAAGCAGATATTATCCTGACTGTTTAAGCACCTCTCTGCCTCAGACACATTTATACCCAGAAGCTCTGTTGCGGTCCGTTGGACATGAAAAGCTTGTAAGAATCACTATCGACTTATGGGCGATCGTAAAGTTGTAATGTTTGCTATTTTAGAGGCATATCGTTTACTTTTGTGCAGAACTCTTTAAAGAAATAGTTTGACATTTTGGAAAATTCACAGACTTGCTTTCTTGTTGAGCATGAGATGAGAAGATAAAACTCTTGCACCTGTCTGTTAAAGATAAGGGTGCAGAAAGCAGCTGGTTAGCTTAGCATTTAAAAAAAAGTAAAAATAGAGAAAGAGCTAACCTGGCAAACAAAATCAACCTACCAGTACCTCTAAAGCTGAGCATGTTGTATCTGGAGGAGACTGGTTCTCTTTACAAATTAACTCTTGGAACCCCAAAACCCACCAACAGACACAGAAGACATGTTTTCTTTAAAAAAAAAATCAACAATGATGAGCATATTTCATTGAAGTCACTTCGTGTTTATGGCTCCATTATTAAAAATAAACTGTTTGCACTAAACGGACGCTGTAAAACGACATACAAAACAAAGATGTACTCTGCATTGCGACTCACAAACCAAGTCTGGCTGAGCTGCAACCAACAGTCCTCTGGATGAACTGAAGGCTGAGCTTCCACAGAGCAGGAAGGGCGCAGATTTAGAGGAAGATAAATGATACCTCGATAAGCAAAATTAAATGTAGCACGGCTCCAAAACAGAACACAGTGGAGCTAATTGATTTTATTTAATCCTTGTTAAACATTGTTGGAGTTTACGTGCAGAAAAATGTGAAGTAAAAAAAAATCAGTCTGCAGAAGTTGTAAAAATGTAAATATTAATCGATAGCATATGGAGCCAATATTTTTCCAATATTGTTAACACCCGTGGACACAAAAATAATGTCCATGTTGATTTCAGATTTATTTATTTTTTAATTTTGTTGAACAAAAAATAGAGAAACTCAACTTTCTTTCTTTTTTTATGATTCATGGCATTATAACTCATTTCGTTCTCTCTAATTCTACTCATGGTTGTACTGCTTCCACAGAGATGCAGGACTTCATATTGCAGAGAAAAATGAGCCCAGAGTGAGTAAAAAATGTGGCAAAAATTGCTAAGAAACTGCTTGGGGTTAAGAAGGTTAAACAAAGTTGGTATAATGAGCTGATTAGTGAGCTTTAGAGATGCTGGTTGGGGGATGTCTTACCGTTTAACAGAGCCAAACTAACTCCTTCTTGCCTTCATGTGAACCTGAGCTGACTGGCTGTTTGTTCCAGCCTAGTATTTATCAGATAAAGATATCAGAGAAGTAGAGCTATTCTTTAAAGTATCTACATTCCATTTTAAAAATCCAAACCTGTTTCTGTTATTTTGACCATCCCTTGCAACAGTTGTTGAAGACACCAAGCTTATATAGTAAATCATGTTGCATCGTGCAGCCCAGGCAGGTTTACCTTCACACCAGGGGTTGAACAACATGTAGATGTCATTGGCAGGGTCATGTGTGGAAACGACCGGACCGCTCGCACAATTGGTTTCCACCGTGAGTCGATATTGGCCAATAACCGCTGTGGGTGAAGAGTTCACCGACAGCTTTATCCTTCTGCCGTCCTGCTTCACCACAGCCGCCCCCCAGCGATCATCCTGCAGCTCCCCCACCAAAGGGACGATGACATGGGTTCCCTTTGACACAGCTGGCAGCGATCCTAAGATGGTGAGAGGAGACGCACAACACACAACGGGTGAAGAGAGAAAGCAGGTAAGTGTTACTGACATGCTGCAACAGAAAGTGCCCCTCAATTAAAGCCACACCTACATTCCTAACTTGTGGAGTATGTTTGAATAAATAGAAACCAAATAGAGAGATTGCACAATGCACTGTACTGACACACACAGACACCTTGTGTGGCAGCGTCAACTCGAAAAATCTTCACTCAGGCATCAGCAGTTTCAGCTCCGGTGTTACTTCACTGTCCAGGACTGAGTTGTGAGGAAACTGTGGGGCTTCTGCAGCCAGTTGTGTATGAAAAGAAATACTGTAATCTATAATGACAGCTAACATTTGCAGCAGCTCATGCATCTGTTGGAGAGTGCTCCATTTGAAGTCATATTAAAGAGCCTTCCCTCTAAAGTGATTGTGGGAAACTGCACCGTCCATCCCCGGTGGGTGTGACCTCGTCTTTGTTCGCTTGTGTTTTCAAATGCCTTAACAGAACGGATTTTCTTTGCTGCAGTTTCGCCACGAGATGTTCGCTTTTATCTGATTTCAAGCGTGGACTGACAGGCAGCTGATTGGGTGAGATAAAAGGAATCAAAACCTGCTTGCAAAAGAAATGAACAAAGTGAACGAAGCAGCTATTGTGGACAGAAACAGAGTGGTCGGCGCATCACAGCGACCGAGAGGCAGGAAAACAGCGGGGAGATGCCGGGGCAGCAGAATGAGTCAACAGCTGACAGCAAAAGCAGCAGCTGTGCACCACTAGACTGAGTGATAAAGACGGGCTTTCTGGTGACAAGTTCATTAACATGAACAAGACACACTCACCAGAGGAGGCCTACACAGCTAAATGTTGAGCCGCTTCTGGTGCTCCAGTCAGGGGAAAATTTCTCCCTAACACTATTACAATATCTTTTTTTGTTGTTGTTATTTTTTGGGCCTTTTTTTAAAATGAGAAAGTCAAGAGAGAGACAGGAAAGTGGGGGAGAAGAATGGGGGGGAAGGACCTGCAGGAAAGGGCCATGAGCGGCACATGAACCCATCGCTATCGCAGTGCCCCACTTTTGCGATATTTTTAAGTCAAATATTAATTTGTATGACTTTTTAAAGCCTGGACAACTAAGTCAGTGGGTTTTAGTGACCACTGCATTAGAAACAAGGCAAAAATTACACTAGTGCACAAGAAGCATCAGGGCAAACATGACAGACAGGATGTTCCTAGACAGCTAAACTGTCAGTTACATTTAGAGGGACACTTATTCTCAACATATCTGCCATTTACTGTATTGCTTTACTGTACCAGTCATACATCAGATAGGACAGGACTCATGACAAACAAGTTGCAAAAATGATCATTTCTTTTAACCGAAGCAATGATATTTTCTTCAATACAACCATGTAGCTTTGGTGCCTAAACTTAACCAAACTTCTAACATGTGCTTATCATTGTAAAAGTGTCAAAGTGTGATATTTTCCTAAACCTAATCACATAGTGTTAGTGCCAAAACCGAACCAAATATGAAGTGAAAAGTCTGTAATTTATGCCTCAGCCCTTCCATCCTACGTCCTTCTGTGAACTGTGCAGCTTTTTCAAACTAGAAGCTTTTCCTGCTGGTACAAAACAGTGTAAAAATTAGTTTGTTTCAGAATGAAATTACTTTTAAAACAAACATGAAAATGCAGTTTGGTTGTATAGGAGCATCATTTTGTGGAGACAGAGTTGCAAAGCAGTCGTTTGAATCTTGTGGTAAATTGCTGGTCATAAACCCTCTAAAACCACACTGACACTGTTACACTTTGGTTTTAAAGAAACACGTTAACTAGTGAGCTTCACACATGCTCTTAGGAGGGTTTTTGTTCTCATCGGACAAAGCCAGGCTAAGCTGAACTCAGCAGGTCGTCTCTCATCTAACTCTCAGTAAGAAAGCAAAAAAAGCAACTGTTCCTCGACACTGTAAGTTTCCCTCAAACTCGGCCCTAAAGCCCAAATGCCAACCTGCATACAGCAGATCTCATCTAAAGGCACATTGTTATAAGATTTGGTGAATACATTCATGCTCCCACGGGGAATAAACACTTTGGTTTTTACTGACATTGGGGTCTTTTATCTGCTGCACCCTCCAGAAAAAAAACTTTATTTTTCCACTCCTACAACAGGTGAGGTGGCAAAAACTGTCAGTGTGCACTTTAGTCTGCCTCACACTTTCATTCTGTCAAGTGTAATGAAAATCACAGCCTCTCTGAGTCCTTAACGGGGGATTCGGAGTTTGGACGCAAACCAGAAACTCGGAGCACTCAGCCGTTCACCTGAATTATAAAAAACAACTATGTGTGTTGTTTTAGGCCGGGCTGTGATTACCCTTTCAAGCTGCAGGGCTTGAATTCAGAGAACACAGTGCTTGGACTGAGCACTGTGGTTTGCAACACTATGAAGGGAGACATGAGCAGGAAAATGGCACAGCAATTGGTTTTTGAAATTCAGTGTCCACCATTTGGTGAGTGGTAAAAAAATAAATAAATAAAGGGCATTATGTGCAGCTGCCATTGTCCTCCTGCTAATTGGTGGTGTGACAGATGGCTTTTCAAAATTATAGGATGATTATTCATGATTGGGATTTTTGTTTAAACTACATTGTGGACTTTGGATTTTAAAAGAATATAGAGAATAATTTTTCCATAAAGCATTTGGGTTTCTTTTGTTTATCTCTTCATTAAACCATGCATATTTCGTCACTATTAAACACTGGACACGGGGTAAAATTTTCATTCCCACTGTAGATGCGTCGCCTTTCTGTAAGTAAGACATTGTAATTATTCTCCTCAAGCTCCACTTGTTATCACACACAGCTGTAATTGTAGGATCTATATTGGTCTGTGTCCTCTCTGCCTTTACAGCACTCAATACAAAGAGTGAGAATGCAGACAGACAAGCACAGTGAGTAAACAGGCGGCGGGGCTCAGACAGTTGGTCATAGCAGCATTGATGGCGAATTGTCAGTCGAAGGGATCTTTCGTTAGAGCAGGACTGAAGACTCGGCATCTGTAAAACGCTCTCTGAGGAGCATAGCAACCAGAACTGTTACCATAGCAATAGTTACCAAAAATCCCTCTCACACTCCCAGTCTCCCCCTCTCTATGTCCCTCCATATCTATATATCTGTCTAACACACACAAATCTGAGTCCACACACACACAGACACACACACACACACACACACACACACACACAAGCAGCCACAATAGCAGTATGAGACATGAGCATACAAGCAAAGCTTCTTGCTGGTACGAATTGTTTCCTCCCACGGCCCCCGAACACATCCCATCTGCACAGGGTTTCAGGCAAGCATGTGCTCTGGCCAAGCTGGATTGTGTCCATCCAGTTTCACACTTGGCCTCTTAAGATTCCAGGCCAGTCATGTAGGAAATCCAGCGTGTTAGTATTCATAGGAACATTCGTAAAATCCCTCTCTGGTTATTGATTAAATCCCCAAAAACTCACCTCCTTGTAGTAGAGGTAGGTCGACTGTTCAGATGTTTTGTTCATGAAAAAAAATCCCTTCGTGTCTTAAAATGGCTTTGATTTAAATCGACATTGTTGCTTCCTCTAGAATGTGCAGATCTATGAAGTCACCACTTATATAGTTGGTGTTATACTTTCCCAGTACGAGTTTTTCTGCAAGGGTCAGTGTGACATAAATATAGTCATTTCCACAAGTTTGTGGTGGTGCATGTCCATTTGCACGCTTCGTGTTCATTGTAAGCAGCCAGGAAGCGCATTCTGGTAGCACCGAATTGTGCCACTTCTCGTTTGCATAAAGTTGAAGTCAAGGCTACATTATGCATATTATGGGCAATTCAGCAAGACTCTGAAACCTCAAATGTTCTCAGAAACATGTTTTTGGTGAACAGTTCTTTAACAACATAGAAGAAAGTTTGTAAATGAGTTGCCATGTTGGTGTCGTGTGACATCTGGGAGCAGAAACCTACAAAGTGTTCACCCGATCAGGTGCGCTCAGTGTTTACGTGGTTTTCAGAGCCTGTATTGGTTTCCAGTTGGACAGCACCTATCAATCACCGGTTGTGAGACTGAATAGATGTACACTCATTAGGCGTTTAATGCTAGGTCATGGCACGACCCTAACCCTAACCCTACATTAACTCATCCATGTTACATATCGTCATGTTGCAGTATTGGACTAACTCAGCCATACATGTTCTAACCAGAAACCAATTATAAAGAAGACTTATGAAAGCCCCGCCCCACAAGTTGACAGAATTAGTTCCTTAGTTTTGTTATGTACGAAACCCCAAAGTCCAGTTTTTTGTTCCAAAAAAAATCTCAGTAAGTTCTGCAGAGTTCTACTCATATTTTCAGTGGGAAGCTTGTTTGTTTTTTAGTTCCCTGAATGTTCTTCCTAAAGGTAGAATAACTAGAGATGTTGTAAGATGTTTTAAAAATGTTTGGTGATAACACTGTTAGATCTTTACACCCTAAGACCCTCAAAACTAAATGTTGCATTGAGAACATCCTTCCTTTGTTTTCATTGTCAGAACGTCTTATAGACGTTATAGCAAAAATGTTCTACATTTAAAATATAACATTACAGAAATGTTCTAAAATGTTCTGTATTAAAAAAAAACATTGTCATCTGATAGCATTTGGAAAACACTTTTTCAATTTTGTTTTGAGAATGTTTTTCCTTTGTCATCATGGAGTCTGTGTTGCAACAACATCCTCTGAATGTTGATGTTAAAACATTATCTTGCCTTTATAGGAACAACACTGGAGTTGAAACTATTCCTAAAACATTCTTTGAACATTTGATGAAAACATTTTCTTTAAAGAATTATTAGAAGTTGTAAGTATGTTGTCCATTGTTGTGGGAATGTTCCCTGCCAGTTGAGAAATCTAACATCGTAGTTTTGAGCCTGTCACTGATGCGCTGCGGTCTCAAGGTGGAAACACTCTTGATTTCACTCATTATGTATCTTCTAGCATATAAGAAGCAACATATAGGCATGTTAACAAGTTAAAAAACTTGATTTCCACCAACCTGTTTGAAGATTAAGATGCAGCTCATCAGTGCTGGGGTCAAAAGGTCGAGACAGGGTGATCCACATCTGGAAATTCTGCCCTCTGCGGATAATGAGGTTGTCACTTTGGTAGAGATTTGTGTGATGCTCTGTGCGGTTCACCCCTGATTTGCTCTTCATCAGGTCTATTGATTGCACTTTCAGGAGGAGTTCTGGGAAAACAAAGATATGAGAGATTGAAATCATGAGGCTGACCTTTTTTTCTTGTTTTTTGTTTTTTTTTGATAAATAACACATTTGTGAGTCCTCCAATCACCATCAAGCTCGCTGTCACCAGTCCCAGGCTTTTCACCGTCTGTCCCGTTGTCCTTTTCCAGCTCATCAATCCCTGTGACCACAGTGTCTGTCAGGTCATTGTCACTTGGTTGTGGACAGCAGCAGGGACAGACCTTACGCAGCCACCGCCGACACGCATTCTCTTTCGTAACGCCTTCCTCCTCTGGTTCTTCATTTTCTTCCTCTGAGTCGTCCCCAAATCCAAGCGTGACAGATGGAAAACGTCCTACTGCAGATCTGTCTCTTATTGATCGCGTCTCTACAGGCATCCTGAGAAAACACAATTAGGAAATCCAGGGCTTTGTCATTAATAAGGCGCTGGCTTCCTTAAAAGGCCACTATTTTTTTTATACATGCTAGAGTTAACACCCTTGTCTTCACATTGAATTCCTTTGAGGCTGAAATTCTGATGTCTCAAAAACAGTAACATCTGATTAAACCACCACAGCAAGCTGTCTTAAAGGTAATCCATTGTCCAATTAATTTACAAGAGGAAGAGTTTGGCTTTTCATCAGTTCTCGAGCTGAGGTTAGCTTCTTTTTAAATCCTTCTAATCAACACAATCTCATGATGTGGGCTGACAGCCTGATTAGTGACGGCTCCTACGCAATAACATGTTTTAATTAGTCTTGACATTAAAAGTGAGAAAATTCTGATGCGAGTCCTTCATGTGATGGCAAGTGTATCTTTAGCATTACGCATCAGTTGGAGTGAATGTCACAAAATCTTACAGTTAAGAGAATTTCAAAGAAGAGTCCTATGTGCTGTGAACTGTCACTGTTCATGTTGGTTTGATCAACTTTGCATTTTTTCCACCACTTGGGGAGAAGCTGGGATTTAGTGTGTATTATCACCTTTAACCTAACCCTAGGTTAACCCTAACCCTAACCCTAACATTTAACCTTTAACCCTAACCCTAACCCTATATGTATGTATATATCTACATTTGCACTGCTTATTATTGTTATTATTATTATTATTATTGTTGTTGTTGTTGTTATTACTATTAGTATATATTTATTCCCTATCTTTTATATATATATCTTTTCTATATACCTCACATTCAGAAGCCCATTTTCATATTCTGTTTGCACTCTTCTCTTTTGTTTATATGTACATTTTTTTCTGTCTCGTATATGTGTATCTCTGTTTAATGCTGCTATCAACAACGTGAATTTCTCCACTGTGAGATAAATAAAGGCATATCTTATCTTATCTTATCTTATCTTATCTTAACTCATTATTCCTGTTGTCTATCGATTGTATTTAGCAATTATAACTCTATTACTTTAAAATCATATTTGAAACTGCTGGTTGAGAATAAGCACAGATACAGCAGGATGGTTGAGTCGGTGTGTACATTTGCAAAAACAATGTTGGACTTCATAGTTTTCAATGAAGCGGCTGTCATCATAAATTTACCAGAAGTTGAGCTGTTTATAAGAACGTAATTGAAAATATTACTTCCAATTCAGCAAAACAATAAAACTTGACAACTGAACGTAGATTATTACATTATAGATCTCTCTTGTCTTATATTGACTTAGCGTTGCACTGAAACGTGGATGCAGCAAGAAAAATATGTGAGTCTAAATGAATCAACTCCCCCCAGTCATATAGACAATCACATCCCCTCGAAGCACAGACAGCGGAGGTGGAGTTGCAGCAATTTTCTATTCAAACTTATTAATCCACCCGAGACCTAATCGTACAACTCATTTCAAAGCCTTACTGTTGGTCTTTCACACCCAAATGGAAAACACAAAAACCAGTTCTGTTAGTTGTGCTTCGCCCACCTGCCACTTACTCAGACCTTTTTCTTTCTTTGAGTTCTTATCTGATTTTATTGCTCAGAACCGATAAAGTCATTGTCGTGGGTGACTAACATCCATGTAGACGTTGAGAATTACAGCCTCAACGCTGCATTTAGTTTCTTCATTAGTTGTTTTTTCTCTTAATGCAAATAAATGAACTCACTGTTTCAGCCACACCCTCGTTCTCGGTTTAATACACGGCATAGAAATTGAACATCTTCTTCGAAACCCTCTTTCGTCTATTTTCAATATCGTTTGAATTTAGTGGACTAGAAGTCTATCTGCCACTACAAGAACTTAATATAAGGAAGCTATGCCATTCTGATTTAATTCAATGCCGATACAATAGAGCACAGCTACCTGAAAGTTGCTCCCACACAGGTGGAATATCTTGTTGCTAGGACTGCAGCCTCACTGTGTACAAGACTTGACACTGATGCCCCTTTGAAAAAGCACGCAGTGACAGTGAGAAGGCTAACTCCATGGTATTCTTCACAGGAACACTTCACTGACGCTGAAAAGGCAGAAGAATTTCCCTTTGCCCTAAAAGATAATTTAATGACTTTTTTTTTTTTTTTTTAAAGCCCCATGTAAAAATAGGACTGCATATTATTCATCTCTAATAGAGGGGAAAAGAGCAGGCCCGCGTTTCTTTTCAGCTCTGTAGCCAGGCTGACAAAAAGTCACAGCTCTGTGGAGTCTTGCATTGCCTTTATCTCTCAGTGGTGATGACTTCATGAGCTTCTTTACAAATATCATCGTGACTATCAGAGAAAAAAATATCACAGATGTGTCATTAGGTGAGGTGGCTCTGGAGGCGTCTGTGGGATGGGACCTGATTTATAACTGGACTGCATCTCTTCTGTGGAGCTCTTCATCTAAACCAGCAACACGTCTATTAGACTCCATCCCAACCAGAGTGCTGAAGGATATTTTTCCAGTAATTAACACATCCTTACTGTATCTGATCAACCTCTCTCATTAATAAGCTTTGTACCAAAGGCTTTTAAGGTTGCTGTAATTAAACCTCTACCTAAGAACCCTGCTCTTGATCCACTTATTTAAGTCAACTACAAACCTGTGTCTAAAAAAAACATCTTTTGAATAAGTTGTTTCAAACCATTTATCTGAACCTCTCTTGTTTTGTTTGAAGAGTTGGAATCAGTATTTAGAGCACATCATAGCACAGAAACAGCACCGATGTAAATCACCAATGATCTTCTCATAGCCTCAGACAGTGGACTCTAAACTCATCCTGTTGGATCTCAGTGCTGCACAACATCTTAGTACAGAGATTGGAACATGTGATTGGGATTAAAGGAACTACACTCAACAGGTTTAAATCGTGTTTATCAGCCAGATTCCAGTTTGTTCATGTTAATGATGTACTTAGCTATAGAGATCTATGTTAGGACCAATGCTATTTACTTTGTACATGCTCCCCTTGGGCAATACGATTAGAAAACACTGCATACACTTCCACTGTTATGCAGATGACAGTCAGTTATATTTATCTATAAAGCAAAATGAAACCAGTCAGTCATTCCCAAGCATTTGTTAATGATACGCTATGGTATTTGTCCTTAAACACACTATCTAATCAGATAGCTACTCTAGATGGCACTACCTTGACCTCCACCTCTACTGTAAGGAGGTTATTCTCAACCAGGGTACGTCCTTTAAGTAACACATAAAGCACATCTGTAGCACAGCCTTCTTTCACCTGCACAGTATTGTCAAAATCAGGAACATCCTGTCTCAGAGTGATGCTAAAAAAACAACGAGGCCATGCATTTGTAACCAGTGGGCTGAACCACTATACCTCCATGTGAATAGAATGCCCGAATAATTCAAAAAAACCTGCAACTGATATAAAATGCTGCAGCCAGTGTTCTGACAGGAACCCGTATAAGAGATCACCTTTCTCCCATATCAGCTTCTCTTCACTGGTTCCCTGTAAAATCCACACTAGAATTTCTAATCTCTTCTCACAATTTTCCTCACTTACAAAGCTCTTAACGACCAACCTCCATTATATCACAAAGACCACTTGCACCACATTATCCCAACACAACACATCGCTCTCAGACTGCAGGTTTACTTGCCATCATCCACATAGTTTCCAGAAGCAGAATGGGAGGCAGATCCTTTAGTTATAAGCTCCTACTTTGGGTTTGAGAGGCAGACATCCTCTCTACTTTTCATATGAGGCTTGAAACTTTTCTTTTTTTAAAAGATTATAATTAAGGCTGTGTGGCCCTGAATTATCCCTCAGTTATGCTACTATAAGATGTGACTGCAATAGGATCAGTCCTAAGTCTGATCCAGCATCATATCCGATTCCAAAAACTACAACAAACAAAAAAAGCCTCCAAACTGGACCCGTTCAAAAAACTGTAGTCCACAAACCAATAGGTGAAATCACTGCAGCTTCATCCATCTTTAATATAGAATTTATGCTGCTAAACACTTTTCACCCGATATCAGGCATAACAAGTAGCATTTGGACGCCACTTGTGACTCTACTTTAACAGTCTGTGTGACTCATTACATGCATTTTAAAAAAAAATCACATTATACGTGCATTTTATCTAATAATGATCTTCTTTATTTGTACCCGCAGGCGTACCACCTCTTTTCCTGGTTGTGAATCATTGAATTATATAAAGAGACAAAGAAAAGCCTGTTTTTGAAGTGCTGTATAATGAAATTTGTTCATTTAAATATTTGTTGCTAATACAGCCAAATTCATAGCTATTTTAGAGAATACATTTTGACGATGTAGAAAACCATAACGAGGAAAAAGAGCATGTCTGACTGGCGTGAACAGACTTTTTCTTTCATTGAGAATAACATAATGTTATAATTAGCAATTCGATCCACTACTTTTGCTGCTAAAACAGAGAATTAATCATATTGCTGTCTTGAATTGGTTGTTGTGCATGCAAGCAGAATTAACTCTCCTCTGCAAAAACTGTCAGGACACATCTGGAGCTGACTCACGGAGGCTGAACATCAATCTGCTTTAGGAGTGAGTGAAGGCATCCAGAAGGTTTACTTGGGAGTTCGGCACATGCTCTGATTCACAACTGTGCCAGGAATTCAAATGTGATTTTTTTTTTGTATAAAGATCAAAACACAAGGCTTTGTCACTTTATGGCAATGAAGTTTAGCAGCTTTTTTCTCAGGTGAACTGTCCCAAGAATTGAAGACATGAATTTTGAAAAACTTAAACAAGCCAAACTTTCCTAAATCCATTATATTTGACTTTCAGTTTCTCGCTCTGTTCCCTTGTTTCTCATTTCCTGGCCTCACACTCATTTGACTCCTAGACTTTCTACCTGCAAAGAAATGCTGTAAGCCCAGTGAAAGCCTTTTTCACATGCACTTCTCATTCCTCAGCAACAGCGGCTGTGACGTCTTCACCAAACAGGTTCGGATGAAGCAATAGCAGGACTGACGATGAGTTCACCTCTTATTCATATGCCAATGACGCTGAGACAATACAATAAACTTCAGGCAGACAGATGGCTCCTTGGCAACTCAGGATTGTACATCATCTTTACTGTTGACAGACAAAACAGGTTTGTAGAACACGGTGCGCACAAACAGTTCGTAAGAACCCAATAAAGACGGTAACTACTACTGTACGTGCACTAGATGACAGCTTCATAAAACATCTTTTCTTGAGGGAGAGTGTGCAGCTCAATGCAACAAAGCTGATTCTGTTTTAATTGTTTAGTAGTTAAAACTGGGCTCGTTCCTATTATTCGGTTTTGCTCTTAACTACATTTACGAAAGCAGGAGAATATTAAGTAGAATTATGTGGGTTTTAAAAAATCATTTTAAGCGCCACAAATAGTTTGACATCATCTTCGGAGTATTGTAAATCTAAAACTATCCGAGTTATACAAAGTTGTCTTCATTGATTCACAGTTGTTGCACACTTGCTTTACGTCTACATCTTCTCAGTCACTTATGGCTGCATTTGTTGGTGCTATTTTGTACCAGAGTCAGAAAAGATAATGAAAAATGAATAAATGTACAATAGGTGACGTTAAAAAGGATTAAGAACTTAATTCAGCTTGAACCGCCGTCATGGTTAACACTGTTTTCATTAACTCCTGTAAGGAAACTCAATTTAACAGAGGCTAAAGACACACAGCAAGTTTCCATCATTCAACCTCTGGAGAGTTTTCAAAATGCATGCTGGGAAATCCACGCATATACCAGTTTTGCTTTTTATAAATGTAATACGCTGACTCAACTCAGCAGTTTTAAGAATTTCACGTCAAAACAAATTATGTTCCTAAAATTCTAAAGAGGTCCAAGAAAAAAAAAAAAAAGAGCCATTTAAAATGGAAATGACTAAAAATGAACAAAACCTAAATATTCAGACTTGGTCAAAAAAAAAAAAAAAAGATGAGTTCGTTTCACTGAAGCCCTGCATATAACATTCCACAGTGTCCCAGTGAGGCTGTGCTTTTAGCAATAGTGTCAGTATGCCAGGAGGCACACAATAACAACATTAACATACTGATGTGAAGCAATTATAATGTTTGCCATGTTCTCCATTTTTGGTAATTAGCACTAAACAAATAATCCAACTGGGGATGAGGAGAATGTGTTTAGTTTTCTAGTTATTTGGTCAGAAATTTAAGCATTAAAGGCATTCAAGTCATGAAAAGTTTTAACAATTCATCCAGGGACCTGCAGAGCCCAGTGGGTGTCATTAAGAGGATAAACATTTTGTTTTAAAGTGACTAAAACTTTCGATTTCCCATCATTTACATTTTCCCTCCCCCGCTCTTGCAGAGAGCAGCAAAACATTCATGGTGCTCCACATTCTCTAAAGCAGACATCTGAAGAGGATGACAAAGGAGCTTCACAGAAAGAGTTCCAGAGACTTGAAATTTTAATGAGCTTTAATGAACTTGATGACATCTGCAATATCATCAGAAATTTTTATAGTGAACCAGACTAATATTCCATACAATTAGTTTTACAGATATCTACAACATGACAATGTTTTGACAATCTAAGCATTACACCTGAGACTTCAGGCTGGAATAAAGTGGTTGACTGACCCATACCAGCAGCATAGCTAAAGATTGTTGAATTAAATGCAGTAATCGGTCTTGAAATCATTTTTTTCATCTTCATTGTGACTAAGTCAAATGAAATCGGTGAGGTGGGCCCTCAGATCTGTCCCACAGCACCTGAGCCAGAAATATGAAGATTTAGGAGAAAAACAGCGTGGAATGAAGCTGTATCCACATGACTGAGATTAGTCTGCTCGCAGGATATCTTACACCCAGGAAACAAACCTCTTTGCTGCTACATCCAATAATCTGATAGATAAACCCTGAACTGTTTGCTCTGCGCTGTAAACCAACAGTGAGCCGAGGAGGAAGAATCTTCATGAACCTGCACAGCAGCGCCGGTGGGACCGTGACACACTGTGGACACTCAGACAGCTGAACCTGCTGAGACTCTTCTTTATCTGCTGTTTTTGCGCTCTAACTACTCACATGACAGTTTCTCCAGCTCTCCCTGGACCGTACTACATGTCAGGTGACAGCATCGAACATGCTGAATGAGCCGACGATTGAATTGGCATTCGTGCAGAAAATGTGGACAGATGTCAAGGTCTAAGTTCACCCCCATGACATCATCAGCAGATGTGACATACTCAAGAGCTATTCATCACAGCTGGATCTTTTACCTCGAGGAGGGTGGTGATCCGGTGAGCATCCCTCAGCTGCTCTCATGACCAGTTTTCCTGAGGGCCGTTTATTTGGAGGCACAAAGAGACCTTCACTGATGTCGACTTCACATCAGAATGAAAGCATTCACAGGTTCTGATCTGATTGCAACACACTAATATCTGTAGAACTCTGCCTGTGTGCTTGTTTTCTGTTTTTGTTGGCAATCATGCTGATCTACTTCACACTTGGTTTCTCTCACAGCGTGATTATTGCAGCTCTTCTTCCCAAGAAATCAAGGTTGGGCTACTGTGATCATAGCACTGATAATGTCTTTTAGAAGAGTTAACATTAGGGTTAAATAGATTTTAATATAAGAGAGGTACAGCACCTGCAAGTGTCCAACAGGTGTGATCATATGGCAGCATGAAGACACCAGAAACAGATTAAAGTGCACCTAAGAGAATGTCTGAGATGACACCATTTACAACATATTAAGGATTTACTGATGCTGATGTGGGCTGCAATGTGGCTGGGAGCAAGAGGGTCCTGGTGAGGACACCCGGGATCTTTCTGTGTGGAGTTTGCATGTTCTCCCCGTGCAGCGTTGGTTCTCTCCGGCTTCTCCGGCTTCCTCCCACACAGTCCAAAAACATCCATCCATTATCTATACACCACTTAATCCTCACTAGGGTCGCGAGGGGGCTGGAGCCTATCCCAGCCGACTTAGGGCGAAGGCAGGGGACACCCTGGACAGGTCACCAGTCTATCACAGGGCTACACTTAGAGACAGACAACCAAGCACACTCACATTCACACCTACGGACAATTTAGAATCACCAATTAACCTCAACATGTTTTTGGACTGTGTGGGAGGAAGCCGGAGAACCCGGAGAGAACCCACACTGCACGGGGAGAACATGCAAACTCCATACAGAAAGATCCCAGTGCCCCCACCAGGACGCAAACCGGCAACCTTGCTGCGAGTCAACAGTGCTACCAACTGCACCACCTTGCAGCATTTGCAACCAAAAAATCTTAATTCTAATCTCCAGACTAAAATCCAACAGGACATCATGAGCCTGGAGGTTGTTGTCTACAACATGAGTTTTTTAAAGCTTATCGTTGTCTGCTATAACTAAGCAGTGCTAATAAGAGGCTGCACATCAGTAAAATGAAAATCTGTTCAGACAACAAGGCACAGAGCACTTCAGCATGGAGGCGAAAACAGTGTTTAAAAAGGTCGATACATCACGTCTTAACAAGTTGATACAGACGCTGGCACAACTACAAATTAAATAATCTGTGTGTCTGTCAGTTCTTTGCTTTTCTTGCCAACTGTTTATCCAATCTCCTTGGCACTTGGCGGGTCTATTGTTGGGGACCTGAGGGAGCACAGTGTCGAGTTTGAAGTCATTTAGATAAGCGGTCCTCATAATTTGGCCAAAGGCTTTTTTCCACAGTGCAATAATCAGTGAGGTTTTGGCTGCTTGTGGGCGGAGCCTAAGTCAAGTTGTGAGGCAACAGCATCAAAAGCAAACGTATGATGAAACTTATTGACGTCATATTGTGGTAGAAGCGTAAAAGGTGAAATTTAGGAAAAGCATCCCTCTGTAGTCGAATGCATCATCAAAACACAATACATCCTTTATGACTGTCTCATGCAGTTTAAAATTGAGAATCTGACTCTAGATTGACTATAAAAACAAAGCAGAGTTAATAATGCAAGAAATGGCTCGTATATGACAGCTAAAGCAAAAAAAACAGAACTTTGCACACATTCATTTGCATTTAGAAGTAATTCACTTCATTTAAAAGCAAAGGAGCTGACTACAGAAGATATTAACACCATGAAGTATAAATCAAAGGTTTCATTATCACACCGTACACAGACACAGAGCGACACGTGAAGCAGCCGGTTCAAACTCACTCAGTTCAATGGAAGAAGAAATGTGACGATGGAGGCAGAAATCTTCTTTTCACTCAGGCTTTGCCTTTCACTGACAAGCTACAACTTCAGAGCTGCTTTAAATACTTTGCTAAGACAGCGAGGACACGCCTTCCTGCTGCACAGACGTCAGACGAGATATTTCTCCAGATAGTAACAGCTGAAATCATTTAAGAATGGTGCAAGCAACCGCTTAATTATCACGGGCAAGTATGATAAGTTAGAGAAAGTAGGCTTGTTTCTTGAACAAACATTCACTGTTCTTCACTATAAAGGTTAGTTTTAGTCCGAATTAAGCAACAGATGAGTCTTATGATAGAATGTAATTATTAAAAAGGCAGTCAGAGTCATCTCTTTACGACAGTTTTGATAACTTTCTGTAATATTTCCAGAAATATTGAAAAGTAAACACTGAAATAATAACAAATATTCTCTGATTCCACCTTTTGAAATGTGGGGGTTTGCTACTTTTCTTTGTCATAAATCACTCTAAACTCGATATTTTCGGTGGCTTGGGGGCAAAACCAATAATCGAGTGGTTTGGGCGCATACCTCATGGGTGGACGCGCCCTAAGTAGTGAATCTCCAGCTCAATTCCTCACTCTCCCTACTGCTGGTCTCAAAATGGCCAAAAAAATGGCCTTGATGTTTGAGGCTTTTGGTCAAACAAAACAAACAGTGGTGGAATATCACGAATTACATTTACTCACATACTGGGCTTAAGCACAAGCACCAATTATTAGAGTATTTCTACTTTCTGCTCTTTCTACTACAGTTCTGAGGCACACGTTGTACTTTTTACTCCAAAACATTTATTTGATAACTTCAGTTACTTTGCAGATTGAGTTTAATAATACAAAATCTAATAAACAAGTCATTTTTGATGTAATATCGCGGATTAAGATAAATCTTTATTGATCCCCAAAGGGAACCCAGCAGTTAAACTATATTAAGCCGTTTGAATCACCTTTATCAAGTGATTAACAACCTACATGAATGAAAAATGCCATGATGCATACTGAGAACTTCAGCTACATTTTGATGAGCGTACTTTTGTGCTTTTCTGAAAGTATTGTTTCATTATTTCTACGTGTGAGAAAGGTACTTCTACATTAGTATAAGATCTAAATACGTCTTCCACCTCTGAAAACATAACAGGAAGATGTGACCTTTGCCTCTGTGAAATTAGGATGGTGTTTTTGGGAGTTTTTTTTTTTTTTGACATTCTAAGGAGCAAACAATTAATTTCAGTACGATGCAAAAATGCTCACTGCATTGCAAATAAATAAATAAAATTTTGTATATTTATATATAAAATAACATTAGAAAAATTATATGCTATTTTTTAGTCCTCATTGGGCATCATTTCACTTTAAAATAAAAAGATATCTAACAATACTTCTGCTGATTTAAACACAATAAAAAATAACAATTTTTGTTGCACACATTATTTACAATTTATTTATTTCCTTCTTATTATTATCATTATTTAAACCAACAATTAACATGCAAATTAATACGTTTCCCCTGTGATTTTACTAGATGTTGAATGTAATTTTACAAAACAGGGAAAATGTGTAAAATAACAGTAAATGGTTCAAAAAATAAATAGCTAAAAACTGTTTAAAGTGTTAATTTTTTACAGATCAGAGTAATAATGAATACAATCGTTAGCTGGAGTCCTAATTCATTAAGCAGATGTTTAAAAAAAAAAAAAAAAAAGATTAGAGTAAACAAAAAGTCTCAGGTAGCTCTACATCAACCAGCAACAACAATAAAACTGACAATAGATGAAGTGACTGAAATTGCTTATTTAGTTAGAGTGCACTACTCTGCTGCTGGGAAACCTCAGTTATTGGCCTTCATGCAGATGTTACTTTCACATTTAACTCCCTCCTCAACAGTGTTGCAGATCAAACCCGCCTCCTGATAAAGGCGGGGGTCTCTCCCACTGGGACAGAGTGCTCCACCACAGCACCAAACCAGTTCAAGAAATGGCTCGAGGAACTTAAAAAGAGCCAGAGGTGTTGATCCAATTTCCAAAGTCCCCAGATCCCCAAGTTTCACTAAAATGTGCTGCAGCAAACCAGATCCACAGTGGCCCCACCCTTCAACCAATAGGACCCAAGGGTGGGTAAGAGCTGGTGTGGCATCATGAGAGGGCTCTACATAATATTTCATATTCTGGCTGATCGGTACATAATTCAACCAACTGGTCTCTCCCCCCGGTCCACACTTTGTCTTTCCATGGTAACATAACAGTAAGGATGACTCTGTCCCAGTTAAACCAGTACGCCAGGACTGAGTGCCATCAATTTTGTGACTCTCACCTGCAGCTCTCCTGCTGTGACATGTGAAAATGGCCCAACCTCCAGTGAGAGGATGTGTCAACAGGTGAGTCACCATGCCTGCAGGAGGGTCTACACCTTTTTCAGATTTATTTCTGTTTTGCCATTAGGGAGTGGACTTCCATGTCCTTGTGTCGAATAAGACACAAGCATTCTGTAAACGTGACACAACTGACTGGTTAAGTCGGGTTTTTTGCAGACTGTGTAAAAGGTGAACTCTGAGTGGCTTCTATTGCATAATTTAGAGCTCTGGACAAGTGTCAAATCTCAACAAGTATACTGTGTAAATCTTTCTAATATCAATGGAGATAAAAACATTTAACATACACAAAAATGGCAAAAAGACCACACTGCACATACAAAATGTCATTGTGATTATATTACAGGGAAAGCAGAGTCCGTTTTTATCCTAGCATGTCCATTGGGTGTTTCTTACATGCTCCAAGACACATCATGTGCAAATTAATCAGTGAACGCCATGGCGGAGGACTTCTACCATGAAACTACAGTGCACTGATGATGAAACTGGGTTAAACTGCATACGTGATAAACCTCAGAAATCAATCCTGTCAGCTTGCAGGGTGGAGTTTTCTCTATCATTCTACGTCTTCAGAATGGATTTCTTGTTTAAACACGTAGGGCTGAATTATTCCAATATTTCAATATTGCCATTGTGTAGCACGGAGTAGCTTTACAGCAAAGTCACAGGTGAGCTGGTGTGCTCCAACTGCAGCTGTTAATTGAGGGGTGGGTGTCGAGAGAAGCAGGGACTTCACAGATCTGCACATTCTAGAAGACACAACAGTAAAGATTCACATCTGAGCCGCTTTAAGGCAGGAAGGGACAGTATTCATGGGAAAAAAACATAAATGAACAAATGTTCTCATTGTGTAACTTTGATACACAAAGATGAGTTTTTAGGGGTTTAATCAGTTACCAGTGAGGTATTAATTAGTAATGATTTGATTTAGGGACAAATGCCTAGTTAAGGTCGGCTTTACCTGGGTAGTGACGATAGAAACAGTCCCATTTTAATGACCTGTGAAAACTGACTTTAACAAGACGGCTTTAAGATGCAGAGCACTGAAAAAAAAACTCAAACGATCATTAGCTGATGTCAAACTTCCATGTTTTACAAGCACTTCTGCATTCCTAGGTGTCAGATATATTGAATCTTTCACTAAAAAATGTGTTTCCCAGTCATGATTACATCTTAGAAGTTGACATGAAGTCAGAAACTTGTGACTGATACTCTGACAAGAACACAGCTATAGTAGCCGCTAACATGACTTTTAGCTTTGCTTCTCCATAGGCAGTGATTTTTCTAATTTTGAGGAAAATGAGGGTGAATTTAAAGTGAGGCTATGATTTAAAAGATGGCTCAAGTGAGTCTCAAATTCAACTTCATTTCTGTTTTTTTCTGACCAGAGCAGATTTTACCCGTTTCCAGTTTGAAAATGATGTGACATCAAAGTAACACAAACACAACTTGATGTGTTGTGAAATCGAATGCATCAATGAAAAAGATAAATAAATGAACAATGACGGTGACGTAGCTTAAGGCTGAACCAGATGACACACGGCTATCTGGCACACCTTTCAAGACACCCCTTTCATCAGGGATAAAGGTATAAAAACAAATAATACATTTTTCAAACCCATCAGACACTTAAAACACTTGAAACATTTGAGTGGAAACATCCACCCT
>NW_007577984.1:412438-459876 GCF_000690725.1 Stegastes partitus
ATGGATGGATATTTTAACTCAGATTATTTGATCTGCTTGTCTAACACTGAAGATTCTGTATCAGTGAGAAATAACAGACTTTTATCTTTATAGTTCCTGAGATATTGTGGTTCAAACAAAGTCTCAACCTTTAATGCACAGAAAAACCTGTCGCATGTATTTAGTTTATAATAGAAAAGCAAATCTGAGATGGTTGAGCAAAAGAGCCCTGATGATTTGAGATGGAATTCACCATAAGACAGCAAGTTAATAATCAGTTTATAAAGTTGATGTTTTGGAAGCAGGAAAAATGGGGTCCTTCTACACAACTTGGCTGCCAGCTTGATAGCGCACCCAGACAATTACTTTTTGCAAGCAAGACTTTAACCATATGTAAATTAAAGGGGGGTAGAGACATAAACTGAAATTTCAATCACTGGAACACGAAAATGCATGTATAGAATCAATGATTAACTGGAATATAAATCGCTTGAAAAGCAAAAACCAAAATAAGCATTTTTACCCCAGCATACTTCAGTTTCGTGACACTGCACCCGTATCAGTGCAATAACAAAACTGTTTTTCTTTTCTGGTTCAAATGGAAAGATCATGTGTCAAACTACCCCCATCTTTGGCAAAGTTCCCTCATAGAAATCAGAACTCTATAAGTAGCGAGTGTCTATCTTGTAATGTCTCTGCTTTGACATGGATCAAACTGTGAGGCTGGATGACTGAGTCAGAGCATCTCCAGAACAGTAGGCGTTGCTGTGCTTACCAAAAGCGGTCCAAGGAAGGACCCAAGACTCACCGATGTGTGCGGTCTCATCCAAAGAACTATGTTAGGACGCATGGTGCATTGCAGTTTACCTGCAGATGAGATGGCAGCAGGATACACTATGGGAAGCCAGCCGAGGCAATGTGACACTCTGGGAAGGTTCTGTTGGGAAACCTTAGGTCTTGGTGTGCGTGTGGATATTACTTTGCCACATAGCACCTTCCTAAACATAGCTGCAGATCACGTACACCCCTTAATGGAAACAGTATTTCCTGATGGCCGTGGCCTCTTTCAGCTGGATACTGTGTTGGGCCACAATGCAAAAATTGTTCAGAAAGAGTTCAAGGGGTTCGATTTTACCTCCAAAGACCCCAGATCTCTGACCTATCGAGCACTTGTGTTGGAAAAACAACTCTGATCGATGGAGGCTCCATCTCACAACTTCCAGGACTTAAAAGGATCCACTGCCTGATAAGACAGGAAGGACACCTTCAGAGGTTTCATCAATCAGGCCTCAATGAGTCACAGCCGCTTGGAGACAACGTACGCCATATCACGTTTTTGATGTTCTCTGATCAGTTTATAAGCATGTGTCGTTTTTCTATTCTTTTAAAGATGCATTCAGAAAATCTTGTACATCTGATGTTCATTTTTCTAACAGCAAAATAACACACAGAGCTTATTGGAAGGCAGTGACACAATGTGTGCTGTTTATTACTGAATCTGTGACTTACTGTGCAACAGTATAATGTCATATATTAAATGCTTTACACAACCTTTTAAAAAAAATGTGTATGAGAACTATGCAATGCTCTGTCAGTATGAGCTCTTCTTCTAACTCAACCGTTAAAGCTTATAGAAGCAATAAGCCAGCATCGCTGCACGCCAATCCATATTAAATTTTCTCCTTTATCGAGGTTTCTGCATGCAATAGGGTGTGTTGTGTTAAAGACATCCGGACACGCACACACATGAAGACTTGCAACATTGGTTATTACGCACTCGCTCACACATAAACACTCACACATAAATGTAGACGTTTTGCTGAAGGTGTTGAGAGGTTTCCGACATGTGCTCTGAAGTATCAGGCCTTCAGACCCTCAGGGGTTGCTGTGACTGACATTTTCCCAAACAGGTGGAACAAACAGAGTCACAAGACACTTTGGAAACAAAAAAAAAAACAAAAAAAAAACACCCACTTGCTCATTTCACCACAGAGAATGTGAAGGACAATTGAACGACAGGACAATGACGGCAGTGATTCCTGCCCTGCGTCCGATCAGAGCAGGAGGTCCGTGACTGAGGGCAGCAGCTCGGCCAACTCCGACTCCACGTTGAGCGTCTGAGCGACAGGGTTGCCGCGGAGATCAAGGCGCTTCAGCTTGGGGCAGGAGGCCAACGGCTGAAGATCTGCCAGCGTGGAGATTTCTGTGCACTGGGTTAATGAAAAAGCCTTCCTGTGTGCCGCTGGTGACTAACATCGGTAGCAATGAACAACAGGATATCTGACGCACATATTCCCAACACTGGTGTAACAGTAAGAGCGGTTTGTCAAATATGACACCGGGGCATGAATTCCTTCTAAATATAAAACACGGAGCCATCAAACTAATTCCAACTGTCATTACAATAAAAACCTGGATGTAGCCTCACCTGCAAGCCTCATTAATTCTTCTCAAGTGTATCCGGGGAGGTGAAGCATGAAGGGGAAGGAGTCTGTGGCGATGATGTGTTGTTAAGTGTCTCTTCCCATCTTAATGATGCTGTTTGCTCTGTGAAATTGCAGCGCTGTGTTTATTTACTCATTGCTTGAGTTTCAGGTAAAATAAATTATTCATACACTGAGCTGAAGAGTCTCGTTTACCGCTGTGATTTTCTAAATGCTCTAAACACCGCTCTTGTGTGCTGCAGGGCTTTTTACATCACACGCCGTCAGCTGCTGGCAGTCTTCACCACTCTGGGTTGGTGTACCGTGCTCCGCTACTCAGAGTCGCTTCACACATTTCTTGAGTCACGAGAACACCGAAAGGAGTACAGCGATCACAATATAAACCGATCCCTATGACACCGGTGCTGCAGGCGAAACAGAGATCCAGGACAGAATGTTTCGCCAGCAGACTGAATGTCAACCTCTACATTAAGGATACTGTTATTCTTCAAGAGGACTTCTTCCAGTTTGGGAAGGTGGTACACCCCCTCCAGGTTTTCTATTGAGTTGTTATCAGCCTCCAAGACCTGGAAGTGTGAAGAGGTCGTTTAATTGCAGAGGACAAAAAAAAAAAAAAAGTCAATCAATACGTGTCTTTCCTAGTCTATGATTTGAGGCACACACAAAAGAAGACTGTCCATGCAGGAGAGACAATTGGATTTGAATTGCAGCTTTATCACCTCCAGGCACTGCAACATAGCGAACTGAGGAGGCAGCTGTTGCAGCTGATTAGAAGACAGGTTGATATGGGTAACCAATAACAGCTGGTCCAGGTGGCATAAAGTGGTCAGGTTCTGTTAGAAAAGAAACAAAGAAATCGTTTTTAAGCATTTCCCAAACAAGGCTTTCCGGCAAATCAAATGTGATTTCTCGTTGTAATTCCGAGCCGACCTTGTCAGAAATACTGAAGACGCGCACTTCGGCGTACTCCATTTTCAGGATGGTGTTTTCAATCATAAACTTGCTGCACAAGTCACTGTAGTATGCAGAGCGCATGGAATCTACTTCCTGGGAGAGAAAGAGAGAGCATACAGTCAGTGATGTCTGCCTGCACTGTGCAGAAATACATTTTCTATCAGTGCTACAACTGCACTGTACACAGGCTGTACTCACTTTGAGTGTTTGGAAATGAGCGAGTGTCTCCTTTTCATACCCCAGAGGATCCAGTGCCCTCATCAGGAGGATAATGGTCAGTAAGCACCCTGTTGAGGCAAAGAGAACCATCAGTAAATACATGAGAGCATCATGAACAGCAGTAACAAACATCAGTGTCATGTGTTTCTATGGGCCTGACGTTCGCTCTAAGTATGTCAACCAGAGGTGGAAGAAGTACTCTGATCTTGTACATAAGTAAAAGTACTGATACCACATTGAAGGAATACTCTGTTATAAGCAAAAGTCATGCATTTACATTTATACTTCAGTGAGTACAAACGTATTAGCATCAAAAAATACTTGAAGTACCAAAATGACAGAATGGCATGTTTCAGAGAAAAGTATATTACTGTAGTAGAATTGTTTGCAATACTATGTTCATCACTTTTATGTTGAAGCTGGCTGAGGTTGCTTTAACTACTATTGTTTATCTGCTGGTGAATCTGTGAGTCTTCCCTCTAAACATCTTAATCTAAATCTATAATAATACCTCATAATGTATTTGTTGCTAATATTTTGTATTATTAAATTAAATCTGCAATGTAACTAAAGTGATCAAACATTGGGAAGTAAAAAGTACAAGATTTGCCCCTGAGCTGGGGTGAAGTGTAACTATAAAATGGAAGAACACGGATGTACTCCAGGAAAGCACAGGGAACTGAAAATTGTACTGAACTGCACAGTACTTGAGGAAATTTACTTAAATGTACACACCACAGCTGATGTCAGTTCACACCTGGTGTTAGAGTGCGTCTCCACATTCGTCTCATCCTCAAACATTTCTGTTCGCAAAAGCCAAATCAAAACAGCACTAATTCCATCTACTCCTTGCCAGGTTCCAGACAAACTAAATCACACAAGATTATCGAAGCACTTGTACTATTACCTGGGAGCTTTCTGAAATGTTCAGATGTTGTGAACAATAGCCTGCTCAGATGATCTGAGAATAAGTATGTACTCCTGTGTAAACAGAGGACAGCAGCTGAATAGGGAGTCCTTCAGTATGGGCCAGGACTGTTTCACATTCACACTGCTAAAGAAAAGGTGACCCCACGTGACACAAGCTGCCTTTGAATGCTGTCTGAGTGATCACACCACTATTTAAAGCCGTCTACCTTTGATCACATCACCAAGATGCCGTCAGTAGTAGGTGTAAGCTGGGTCTCTATGAAGTCGCCGATATGATTCTGTAATATGATGAATTTAAAAGCACTTACATTTATTGAGTGGCTCCAGTTCTTGTAGCTGGTTGACTGATTGCAGCTCCGACTGTAACACTGAGGTCTTCTCTACCGACAGTTCACTCCTACAGAGAAAGAGCACACTTACTTCTTATTCCTGGAAAACAAAAACTACACATTGTGTTGCCAATGTGCCAAAACAATACCTGAAAAGTTCCTGATCGGTAGCAGAGTCCCGACACCAGCTCTCAGCTCGACCTTTAAGAGTCAGAAGTTTACAGTGTAACACAGCTTGAGGAAATAAACATTCAAAATTCATAATTCAGCCTCGAATGGAGCACGAAGAGAAGATATTTATCACCTGTGTACAGAGCACAGTCCCTGTGAGTGTGTTTTTCTGTCCAGTGCACAGTCAGATTGTGTTCATTAGAGATGTCGTTTATCGTTCCAGGAGGGAGATCGCAGATCTGAGCCGCCGTTAAGGTTAGAAAGAGACCAAACTTGAATTATTTATTCCAAGTGAAAAGGAAGTGTTTGATTTGAGTATAAATTAGCCACCTTAATAGAAACCTGCGCAGGCCCACAGTGTGAGTGCGCATATTAACGTCATGGCTCATTTCCAGAACCAATAAAGTTGAGATGGGCAGTATGACTAAAATATAACATCCTCATTTAGACAAGTTAGGCTTTAATGATTTCATTTAGATTTGCAAGGACAAATCAAGTACTTAATCACATTAAGAATGTTTAATTGTGTTTTAGACTAAATCAGCAGCTGTTAAAGGAGAGAAAAAGCTTAAAAGTATGAATAAAGTTTAAGGCAGACTGCAGATTTTCTGAGTGACTGCGCATGTATTATCCAAATGTATTATATGCTTGAAAGCTCAGGAAAAGTGGACTGTGAGTTATTTTAAGACCAAATCATTGTGTTTCTCTACATTATCTACATTTTTGATGGAAACAACCACCCTTTGCAAGCTCCAACAAAAAGCAGCCCTTCTAGAGCTGTGGAGGATCCAAAGCCCTTCCAAAGGACACCTCCGGATTCTTCCCAAAACCTTCTCCTTCAGCTGCCTCACCAAACTTGGTGTCCTGTGTCACTGTGCCCGAACAAGGTGAAACAAAACAGCCCAAACACACTTGTGTGGGATGAGCTACAAACATTCCTCTGCAGTAAACTGACAAAAGTTTTATGATGAAACAATTTTCTCTTTCTCTTGATGCACATACCGCAGCGTCTTATCAGCATGTGGTATGTGAAGAATGACACGAACAGAATGTTAAGGCAGTATCCTGCTCAATCAGCAGTACATGGCGACAGTCACGATTAATCTCTGTGGGGGTAACTTGCTAGTTTTGAGTCATAAAGGAAAAGGATACCCAGACAGGGCTGTGTTTAAAGCGCGGGTGGACACTCCTCCACTCCACTCTCTGGGGCTGACCGTCGAGGACCAGCAGCAGGCCGACCGACTGCGCCTGACAGGACAAGGGCAGGGAGGAAGCTTGTTAAGTCGACACTGTTTTTTTGCACAACTGGTAACAAACGTTTTCCAAACCTGAATTCCCTTTTTAAAAATATTTCACGCGGTTGAAACAGCAGCAGTGATGACCACACCAAATCTCTGTATTCAAAGCCCATTTCACACAGAAATAAATAAAAACTACCATAAATACAGATTAATCCACATTCATAACCTAACACATCATAACATCACTACAAATTAGACCGCAATCTGCAGTTTATATCGGCGGCGCAATCAATGCCATAAACAAATACAATGCAACTATCATCATTTAAAAAATGTTTTAAACAGAAAACACTTTTTGTTTTTTTGTTGTTAGTATTTTTTGTGTTCTGATGGATCCATTTTTCTTGCTAGGAGCCAAACATTACATGAACTACTACTAGAGCCAATCTAGAGATGTCATTCTTTCATTAAAGCACTTTGTTTCTGAGATTAACTGCTAAACTTTGACAAGCCGTGTGAAAATGTGTGACCAATTATTCAAAAAATAAAAAATTAAAAGATTAAAACATAGGAAAGCTTTACTTTAATAAGGACAAGTAAAGATACTGACATTGACAGGTCTGGAGAAAGCAACAGCCACTCTCTCCTCATCCCGACTGACATACACGCAGCTTATCATCTCTTCACGCTCCGCTGTTAAAAAGACAAAAAACTTGGACTCATGTTTGACAAGTGACAGAGCAGAGCAAATATTTGCAAGCACAGAAATAGTGGAAGGTACCTTCATACATATTTAAACACAGACACAATTACAGATAGGCGTACCTCTGCCTAATAACCAGCGATAGTAGAACCAGGCGCTCTGGTCGTTGGGATCAGTGAAGAAAGCATTTTGTACAAGCTCATATTCTGAAAGAAATGAATACAGTTTGATGCTAAATGTGCTGAATTAAACTTAAAACATCGACTGCAAAGTACAACTATTTATAGGGATTGCAAAGACTGAGGCTGCCCCCTATCTGTTGCCGTTGGGCGTTGCTGACTGCAGAGTTTACCTTTGAGTAGCTGCTCTTCACAGACACGGTGGGAGTGGGTTTGAGGAGATGGTGGAGGGGAGGTCTGGGGAGGCTCGCGGCACGGTGAGGGCGGCTCGGGTGACTCCGGGTGGAGCAGAGGCAGTAGGGTGCTGCGGTAGTGCCAGCTGGAGTAGTTGGAAAAGTTGGAGCCAATGAGACGATCGGTAAATGCCAACTCCTGATCCACGGGAACGCCAGACATCTTGACAACCATTCGGCGATAATCCCAGCAATGGACTGGTCAAGATGAGAGAAAATGATGAGAAATGTGTAGAAACACTGCAGGTGTGGATAAATTACAACAACTGCTGAATCATTCACATTTTCAACCAGATTCTTCCCTTTTCTACTCACAGTTGCGGTCGTCCAGGCTTAAACAACGGTCACACAGGCTCAGCTCTCGGGCCCAGTCCGGTCGAGGCAAGCGGGCTGAGACCCAGCCTCGGTGGTGCCAGCTGCCATAAGACTTCGGGTTCACCTTCAGGCAAGACTCCAGAAACGACAGCTCGGCCTCGTAAATCTTCTGCACTTCATCCTCATCTCTGGAGGAGACATCGAGAGGCAAAATCATCACTCTTCTGGCACTTCCTACATGATTTACCATTCAAAAAAAATGGGCTCCACTGTTAAATTATGAACGGAAAATTACTGCAAATGATCTCACTTCACAGTTTCCAGGTGCATGAGGATTTCTCTTCTGTAGTTCCAGAGGGTTGCAAAGTCAGGATTGGAGGATAGGAGCTGCTGGGTCAGCTGGAGAGCCTCGTCATCCCAAACACCCTCATTCCTCTGTCATAGAATAAGAAAGTCACGAGGGTTAGGCACATACACTAAGTGACAGGCAGCCAAACAGAACGTGAGAATGACATCAAAGAAATTAGTAAGCATGTAAACATTTAAGCACTGAACATAACAATTGGTTTAAATACTATACAATATTTATCATATAGATTTAAAAGATGGCAGTTTAAAGGTTGAGGCTAATGTTTTCTGTATTTCTGCAATGGTAAACAATACCCATGAAAAGAACAAAAACAATGACGTGTTAGTCTGAGGGCTGAACGATTTTGGGAAAATATCTAAATGTGACTACTCGGATTTGATTTGCAACGTCATTTCTAAAAGTCAAGCTTAAGCTCAATATTCACTGTGACTGAAAACATATGATGAAACATTACCACACGAGACACAATCCATTTACTCAGCAGTTTACGCTGCATAACAAATCTTGAATTGCAGCCTTTGCGATTTGCTAATTGCATTATTCTCAACATTTAATTCTTCAGCAATAGTTTGTGCAACCCTCAGCGTTTTTTTTAACTCCTCCACACCATCTGTGGCACTCAGCCCGGAGCCCATTTGGTCCTCCTCACCATAAAAAAGGAACAAATGTCCTAAAACAACTGAATTGGGGGTTTTTTGTTGTTGTTTCTTTTTAGCAAAAAATCCTGCACTATTTTCAGCTGCAGGTTACTGTGATACATAATTGTAAAGGTCTGACTCGAAATAAACTACAGTACCTATATTTAATGTCAATAGCGTGGTGTTGAGCTGTATCAGGTTCTGGCTACAAAAGTACAAGAAGAATTAAACACTGGTTTTGCTCTTTTCATTGAATTTGGTAAAAACATATAGTACAATGTAGTTCTCCAAATGACCTTAGAAAAACAAGCATCGCGTGCAGCCACATATATCTTCAGCTTCTTCTCACGCTCCTTCCTTTTCTCCTCTTCCTGCTGGGCTGTAGATTTAATCTTCACTCGACCATGCTGACAAAAACATATACAGGGAAGGTAAGGTAGGTACAATGTACTCTGCTGCCCAAAAGTTAGGGGAAAATAAATGACACAAGTGCACAGTGAAAGTGCCCATATTTCCTAGGAAAATTAGTAAATAATAAATGTCTTACCATCTTTTCTTATTTTGAAGGAGACCTCTTCAAAAACCTGTTTGTTTTGGCACATGGGGGGGAGGTGACAGTGGTGTTAGGCCTGAAGAACGTTTACATGGCACACAAGCACAGACAGCTGACAGGCTAACACAAAAGTTGTTATAAGTCATTATTATGAGCACTCTGTGTAGAAATATCCAGTCCTGAGAAACGCTAAAACACGAAATACAAACAGCTTCGAGACTGAAGTTAGCTCGAAATGAACTGAGTGTCAGGTTAGCTTGCTAATTAGCTCCGTTGTCAGTAAACAGCACAGGGCTGGGCTCATTCACAGTTCATTGAATGCAGCTCAGATGAACAGAAACCAGCGGCACAAGACGTATTTTCATTACGGCTGCACACTAAACCCCAAGTTGCTAATTATATAAAACACCCACCTGCTTTATTTGTTGGCTTGCCTGCTGTTTTTCAGAATGCAGTTTGATTTGTCATGTCACTATCAGGGTTTATAACGACTACAATTTTTCTTCCGTCTCATGAAAATGACGTCACTGAGAGTGTGTTGTCAGTGTCGCGGTGGTTTGTCGCTCTCTAGTGGAGAAAACTGTAAACAGCAGCGATGCAGTGTTTGGAGATACATGCAGGGTTTGAACCGGGATTTGCATAATAGGTTGTATTTATATATTCTTTGAGAAGAAACTTTAAATTTAAAAAGAGTGCTGATTGGTGTATTACAGTAAATGCTGGCAAGTAGAGATATTTTTAAAAAAAAATAGATTAAAAAAGTATGAATAAAAGTATAAATACTTTAAGTATAATAACAATAATGATTATTATCATTATCAGTAGCAGTAGTAGTAGTAGTAGTAGCAGTAGCAATACTACTAATAGTAATATATTATGATGATGACAATGATGATTTATATTAATAGTTTTACAGCTGTTGTTGTCAAGGCTCACACATGTGGTGGAGAATTTTTCTGACGAACACATTCCCTGAATTATTGTAAAACGTTCTACCCTGAAGACAAAAGGAACATGATCTTTAGTTGACTTGTAGGTTTATTGAACACTGTGCAGAGAGCAGGCCACAAACAAACCGAGCTAGTGCTGAGAGCAGCTAATTATTGTCACAGAAAGCATTAACTTAAATATATTTTAACCCCATCCAATGTTCATTATAGGCCCATTGCTGTATTTTCTGATCCACTGATTCTCTCCTCATGTTCACATTTACACCAAAACCTTGTACAACCTCTGTTCAGTCCTTCTTCTGTCCTGAACATTTGGCCTTAATGTCTTCTGAGTAGGTACAATGATGCACAATGGGGCTTACAAAACCATCTTATCAAAGTTGTCCTGGACAGTTCTCACATGGACCGTCCTCAAACATGATCACTTTCAACCTTCTGATTATTTACCATTGTTACATTTAGCTTATGTGATTATGTATGTATGCCCTCATGCACATCAAATGTGTAAAAACTTGCTTCAAATGTTCTAAACACTTGATTATATATTTATTGACACGACTCAGGCTGCAGACAGTAGAAATAGGGTTGATTTCTTCAATCAAAACGAGTTCCAGTGAACATTATTGTGTCCTGCTGATATGGATTGTCCAGAGTAACACAGAAATTGTTTCTGTAATGAGGTGTCACAGCTGCATTTTGTGAATGTTATTTTTCTTGAAACTAAAAGCTAAACTCAAATCACCTCCACGCTGTTGGAGAAATTTCAGTCAGATGCCTCAAACTAAGTCCATTATTTTGTGTTACAAAACACAAGCAATGACAGCAGTCAGACAACTTATTGACAATGTTGCAGAAAGAAGGTCTGAGTTTAAACTGTCCAATTTCTTCCAGGCAGCTTGTGCAATAAGTGAACTGTCAAAACTGAGATGCTCATCATGTTGAAGAATGGAAAATATATTGGGAAACTTGCTATACACTCTAAAGATTTTAAAGTTTATGTCTTTGCCACTTTAATGATGAAGTCGACCAAGAAGCAAAGTTATTCCAATGTCATCACTCAGATTCATCATTTTTGCAAATACAGTCTACAGCCGTCATTTGTCTCTGGTATAATTTAACTTCTGGTGTAATTATCTCATATTCAAATGAATATTGATATTTTAAAAATGCAGCTCTCACAAAAACAGATATTTCCACAACAGGTTGTCTTTATACATCCATCCAAATATCCATCCATCCATCCATCCATTATCTATACACTGCCTAATTCTCACTGGGGTCGTGGGGGGGCTGGAGTCTATCCCTAATCACAATACTTGTTGCTTATTACTTGCTTATTACGGTAAATTGTAAAGCAGGCCTTATTTTTCTAGCTGTTGCTTTAAATGTATAAATGATGACTTGACAAAGCAGACAGATGCCACTCACGTTACAAAGTTTATTTCTCCTCATCTCCACAAGGAGGCAACTATTAGTGATTCAATGTATTTATGGCAGCACCTCCCACCTTCTCAACCTGGACTTCCTCCTCTTTGTCTGCAGACACCTTCACCTCCAGTGAGAGTTTGTAGGTGTTTGCTATGTGCCTTTTGAAAAACATTCAATGTAAGTTATGGTTTTGTTCTGATCCAGTCTTTTTTTTCTTAAATATTATTATTACAAGCTATGTGTTTGGCTAATTACATGTAGTTATGGCACCTTCATTTGAAAATACTCAGCGTGATTTAAAGGCTGATTTCTTTTGGCACGATATTAAAATGTGTTTCTTTATATTTTGAACCACGGCAAACATCAAAACAAGCCATCATGGCATTTAACGTTGTCATTTTTAAATAAATAAACTGGACAGTTGAGAACAACTCTCATTCCTAGTTGTTTCCTAGTGTTTCATGGTTCCACTCGGTTCCACGAAGATTCTTCTTCTTGTTGGATGTCATTTTTGCACTTTCTGGTCCATTTCATAATTTGACTGATGCAACATCCATCCATTATCTATACACCACTTAATCCTCACCAGGGTCACGGGGGGCTGGAGTGTATCCCAGCTGACTTAGGGCAAAGGCAGAGGATACCCTGGACAGGTCACCACAGAGAGACAGACAACCAAGCACACTCACATTCACACCTACGGACAATTTAGAATCACCAATTAACCTCAACATATTTTTGGACTTTGGGAAGAAGCTGGAGAACCTGAAGAGAGCATGCAAACTCCACATAGAAAGATCCCAGTGCTGGGATGCGAACCGGCGACCTTCTTGCTGCGAGGCAACAATGCTACCAACTGCGCCACCTTGCAGCCCCTGATGCAACATTTTAAATAAAATGAAAGAAGAAGAAAAATGTTAACCTCCATGTAAAGGACAATAACAGAGTATCCCAGTTACACAGTTGTATACTCAAGTATGCGTCAGTGTCAGACCACTTTATAGAAAATGTCTTTTATTATTTTGATGAATATTTGCATTTAATTGATGGTTCAGGAAACACTGACATCCCCGTCATAAACAAAAACACACCAGTCGTTGCACTGATCCAACTAAACTGTCTCCAGTGAGCATAATAAACTGTTTTCAACAGCAGTCTGTGGCTTTTTATTTTTTTTTACATCAGTGAATAGATAAGTTCCATTTTTGCAGTGATACCACTACTGTAAATATTATTAAATTTAAGCAGCAAAACGGAAAAGTCTCTGTGATAATCCTCTTTATTCACCAGGGGAAAAAAAGGGAGAAAAAAAGCTTCCCTTGAGGAAACCTGCCTACATTTGAGCTTTAGCTGAGACTAAAATGTATCTACAGTCCTGCAGGATTCATCCTTAAAACAGTCGCGTTGTTCCCAGTGACTTCACTGCAGAGACTGCAGATGTGTGCACAACAGCACAGTAAAAGCGTGCATGTTAGTAAAGCTGCGTATGATCAGTATGACACATCAGAAGTGGAAACAATTTATCAAGTTGCTGCTGCTTTACCACCTGCGTGTGCACAGCTCCTCCCTCAGTTTGAAGGCAGTATGAATCGTGCTGCCGTGTGATGCTACAGCTGTTTAACAAAGCCAAAGAAAAGACAGCATGACATTCTGCGTTTGTTTGTTCAGCGCGCAACAGAATCTGAAAGCAGATTTTGAGAGTTATGTAATTTAAACTGCTATAAATGAATCAACAAAATAAGCATATTGTAAAATCAAGTAAGCCCATGAGTGTATTAAGAAGCAAACTACACACATAAATGAGGCTAAAACAGCATAAAATAACATAACGCACCAGTGAGGAGCATTTAGACAAGAAATCAAAGCTGCTCAGTAAATCAAGTAAAGGCTGGAAAGGTTCTCTGATAAAAGTATGTCTTAAAAGGAGAGTTTAAAGGAGGTCACTGATGCTGCTTCCTCACCTTTGTGGCTCTTGCATGACAATATGCCTCAGAAATCTGGTGCTAATTTGTGTGGAGTCTCTGACTTAAACATGGATAGCAAATAGAAATGATCACTGACACTCTTTACTGCAGAGCCTGTGGATTAATGCTGCATCATGTCTGAGATTCAGCTTTTCAAATGCAAATGTTCATTTCTATACCCAGTAAGTGTGGAAAAAAAAAAAAAAGCTTTAATGTGTTTTGGAGATAAAGTTGTTCCAAATACATGAACATGTTCCTCGACCTGCACTTGGAAACAGATGATTTATATACAGTATAAACTGATGTGTAAAAGGAGGAAATAGTTTCAGGTTGTTTTAGAGAGAGGGCATAAATCTGTCTTCTTAACTTTAGGGCTTCTTCTGACAAATGACAGACACAGATAACAAAATAAATGTGTTATCTAAAAAAAAAAAAAAAAGCATTTAAAGTCAAGACTAAGGAACGACGTTTCACATCACAACCTTCAAGTGCTTCTTTTTTTATTGAGAATTTAAATGTCATTTGTGCAAAGAGAAAGTACAAAATGATAAAACTGAATAGGAAACCATCGTGACAAAACCTTTTTTTAAATTATTGTTTTAACAGAAGAACAATAAGAAGCAGAAACTGTCTAATAGGTTACACAACATGCAGGATATTTCATTTTCGATGTATAGAGCCACGGTTATTTTTCCACCCCTGAGCCTGACTCTGTGCTTCATTTGCTTATTAATTTAGTCAGGTGTAGTGAGTTTTTTTTTTCACTGTGGGAAACTTCAAGTGCACTCTGGCATTAAATTGCAAAGATTCAATCTTTCCTTTTGAACATAGAAAAAAAAAATTACATTAAGTGATAAATTTTTTTCATCTCAGCGGGGAAATTCTGTGGTTTCTGTGTGAATACAAATCCAATGAGACAGTTTCCAGACTGTCTTCCGTTCACTGTGAAGTTCTTTTTCTAGCAAATGAAGTAAAACGGAATCATAATGAAATAGTTAGCAGGTCAGATTGGCAAATCTTTATTCCATCAAAACAGATGATTACAATAAACATTATGTTTGGTACATTATAAAGACAATATATGTCTGACCTGTTTAATGTACATATTTTACAGTATTACATTATACATAGACTTTTTCCAATTGAAAATGATCAGAGGGAACTTTTTAAAACTGTGAAGTCATGGATATTACTAAACTAAAACGGAATGAGACATTTGGTACAGTTTCATGATAGGAATGTTATATTTAGGCTCACTTTACAACCTTCTAACATTATACCACATCCCACAACATCACCACCAAACTGAATCAACAAATGTTTAACACAGTAAGTAAATGTACAAAAAAAAATACAACTTTTTACACTTAATAAATACAAAGTCTATCCATCATTCTAGATCTTAACTTATTTCCCAGGAACGTGGAGTCAGTTAGTCAATGTTATGTTAATATTATGTTAATGTAATACCTTTTATCACTTTAATGACATCAATCCGTCAGAATAAGACACCAAGAACCATTTCATCCTGATTTAGTGCTCAGAGAAAAACTTCATATAGTGTCTCACATGAAGGTGTCCTCTGCTCTGTTAGAATTATTACGAGAAAAATGTTCAATTAATTGAAAGCTCTCAGTTCTGAGTAACTCTCTACCCAAAGGTTGCTAGTGTTCAGACACTTATCTGAAAATGTTTGGTCAAGCTTTTGTCAAGATGTTTTTTCACATGTAGGTTGCCAAGTTTAAATAATGTTACTTTCTTCCACAGCAGCAAGGGGTTGTTGATGTACTTTTTTTTTTTTAATTCTGGAAATAAATGTCAACTGCAAAAAGAGTGGATAACTTTCAAGAATCATGAAGTCAAGATGTCTGTGTTGATTCTAAGTCATCCAGATCATTGGTAATCCAAGGCACTTCAGTACAAAGCAACTGAATTTCTTTCTTTTAAGTTCTTGGAGATGTTTCACCTCCTCATCCAGGAGGCTTCTTCAGTCCAAGTTGGCATTTATCTCCATAACACTTGCAAAAAAAAAGTAGCCAAGCAACTCCTTGATGCTGTAACAGAAGGCAACCTAATGTAAATGTTTTAATCTGGTTTTCATCAACCCCAAGCGGCAACTTATGGGGCTAAAAAAAAAAAATCAAGCCAGCATGAAAGTGCCACACGTTGCAGTTCCTCAAATGGCCACTTGAGGCTGGCTTGAAAAGTGAGTCAACCCCATAGACTCTAACGTTAGGCCATGTTTACACATCGCCGGGTATTTACAAAAACGGATCCACATTTCAAACATAACATTGTTCACACCAGATACTTTTCAAAAAATCTTCATTTCCACAAACCCGCATACACACGTCGTTAAGAGCTGCTATGAGCATGCCAAACCCATAGAAGGCAGTGCAATGAGAAGCATAAAGCCATGCTAGCCAATCAGAATCCTGGATTACTTCCTGTTACTTCAACGATAATGGCGCGAGGGTTGCTTGTTTGGACCGACAGAGAAGTGGAGCTACTCCTAAATGTGGTGTTAGAGTACAAAACAAGTAAAATCCATCCATTTCTATCACAGTAGCCAAACTGTAAACATGGGTCGCACACATTTGACGCTGATAACACTTTTGTCGCATACTGTGACATCAAACTCCGTCTCCTCCCGTCTACATGCAAACGTAAAGACGGAGTTTTTCCAAATCTCCACTTTGGCCAGAGTTTTCAGGTATGATCACTTTTGGTGACTTGAAGCTTTGTTTACGTGTAAACCAAAGGCCTGAACGCACTGAAATATCACCGTTTTTGCTACATGTAAATGGGACCTTAAAATATCACCATTCGGGGGCTTAAAATGTCCAACTTTACAGCAAAAATAAACATGTTGACAGCCTGGTACAAAAAACTGTTTTGGTCTCTATGGCCAAGTCTGCCATTCAGGACAACTATACAGGTGGTGAATTTCTATATACCTCACTCGTTGGAATTGCATTAACTTTTAAAGTTATGCATAATTAAGCATGTGTCCGCTTTGAATGGCAGTTTGGTGCCATCACAGGACAGCTAATGACCCAGAGATGGTCGCGTGGCTCGCCCCAGCTCTACTCGTGCTTCCCTTCTTTGCTCATTTTTGGATAAGTCAGGAGTTAGAAAAAGTCAGGCACTGGTTATGTACCACACCGAGCTTCACAACTGTTAGTCAGGAAACGTTTGGATAGTGTCACAGAGGGTTCTTCTATCTTTACGAACAGTCTATGGTTTGGTCACTGAGTTAGACTATTTGTGTCACCATTAACAACGACGTCTCTTCATTTTTGGGACTAATTTCATTTTTTTTCTGTGCGCCCATTGAGTCACATATTTCAAAGACCTGTGATTTCCTCAATCTGTCATTCGCACAGAACTTCATGTCCCAATTAACCCCACCGAGTGCTCAGTAGATGTGTGAAATTGGATGTCCAAAAATACCCTTCTTTTGAACTCAACTGATACTGAGTGACTGCCTCCAGAAATATTAAGACTCAACCACTGCATCTAACAGTTACCTGCCTGAATACATGAAAGGCTGCTGTCTCCTTTGATTTTTACTTAAACTTTAAGCAACACGTTGCAGAACTTGTACAAACAACTTCTTTTTTTTTTTTTTATCAACTAAGCAACACCAGCAGAGTATGACCTGTTTTCAATTTTGAAGACAGAGATGATTTTGCATGCTTTCCCCCTCCTCCTCATGTCTGGACTGCTAAACAGGGTTTTTGGAGGACAGAACCCAGCTGCCAGGCTTTTAACCAGAATAAACAGGTTGGAAAAACTTTACCCAGCTTTGGCCTCTTTACAGTGGCTTCCAGTATGTTTTAGTATTAATATTTAAATGCCTTTACAGCGCTACATGGTCTAACTCCTTTAAGCTTGTTTTTTATGGCTCACCTGATAATTCCATATGTTCATTTTATAGTTTCAATGTATTCAGTATTAAGCTTCAGTGTAGGCAACAGTAAAAATAAAGAAAAACCTTACATCAATAAGCCACCCTCTTCCAAAGGGTGGCAGAGCTTTCAGAATTAGAACCCTCAGGCACTCAGCCCGGGGATATACGGCAGGTTGAGTCCGTAGAGTCTTTTAAATGTAAGCATGAGACGTACTTTTATCCATGATTTCACTTGATTTTGTTTCATGGATCTCCATCCAGCCATCCATTCTTTTTTCTATACACCACCTAATCCTCACCAGCGTCGCCAATCCCAGCTGACTCAGGGTGGACTCAGGCAGGGAACACCTTGGACAGCTAACCAGTCTGTTTCAGTCTCAGAATGACAACCAAGCACACTCACATTTACACCACTACTTTAGAATCACCAGACAACCTCAACATGTTTTTGGACTGTGTGGGAGGAAGCCGGAGAACCCGGAGAGAACCCACGCTGCACGGTAAGAACATGCAAACTCCACTCAGAAAGATCCCAGGTGTCCTCTATAGGACGTGAACCAGCGACCTTCTACCTGCGAGGCGACAGTGCTAACCACCGCCCTTTTATGGATATTTCTAATTTTAGTTATTGTCCATTGGCTTGCCAGATAGAACAAAACTGTTGTTTACGATTAAGACTTTTCATTCAGCAATACCCACGTAGTTGTCAAAGTCAAAGACAGATCTGTATCCTGACGTCTCAGAGAAGTTCAGGGTCAGCTGGTTCTCCATATTCGTGTCGATCTTAAGCGTGGACAGCCAACTGAGAACTCTGTCAAAGTTGTTGGATGGTCTTCTTCTGTCTGACAAAGACCCGGCGATAGACGGAGCTGGACTGCTGTTCCCTTTGACTGAAAATGAAAAACAATAAGAAGAAATTTGATGTGCTTTTGCTCAGCAGTAATGTGAAGGGTCATTTCATCTCAAATCATCAGATCTGTAGCACGATTTCTTCCATTTTCCAGAAGTCTTTATACCAGGGGGGGAAAAAAGATATTTATAAAGATATCTGTGTAATTTTAGCTTCATATATCAAAAACTTTCTCAGATGATATTTATTTTTTAATGAAACACTTTCAGCCTGTTTTTCTTTGCACATTGAAATTTGAATACATGTTTGAACGACAATATCTGAGGAACTATTAAAGACAAAAGCCTGAAAGTCGTTGTTCATCATGTCATCGATTCACAGTCTACATTACACGACATCTACATACGTATTGGACAAGTAGATCAAATTGATTGTGGGTGAGTTCAAATATTTGAAAAAAAAATGAAGCCATGGTGAAAACTCCCATCTTTGAGCATGAACTAACAAAAAAAGGATGATGCAAAAGGCAACAAGTGATATTTTCTGAACCACATGTAGCTGCATGTCACAATAAAAAATGAAATATTCAATCACCAAATTGAAAAAAATATATACTTTCGTTGTACTTTGGTAACTGATTGAGCTCGTAAGACAAGTTGTACCACCAAAACCTCGATCATTTGAGATGGAATTACCCAATTATAATACAATTTATACTTACAGGAAGGAAGTATAAAGTCCTGGCTGCTCCGAAGTTGATCTGCGGCTCTCATTATGTCCTTATTGAGCTTGTCGATCTCCGCGCTGATCTTTGCGTCTACTTTGTCCTCCTTTTCATCTTTCTTCTTCTGACCGATTCCCTTGACTTTGATTTTGTTCATGTCAACTATCAATGATAATCAAAACACATGATTAAAATGTGTGTGTAGATTCTCAGCCATTCAGATCATGGAAATCAAAGAGCTTAAAGCAACTGGACTTCTCGTTTAGGTTCTTGAATCTATGAGAATTCCAGTTGCTTTATATTGAAGCTCCCAGGATTAACTTGATCAAAACAATAGTCTGTTTACTGTATATTATGACAAAGAAAGACTCTCTTGCAGACCTGCTGCTGTGTGATACTCACTCAGTGACTTGTGTTTATTGCTCGCCACGCTTTCCCGGATGTCAGCTTGCAGCTCGATGAGTTTTTCCCTGAAGCCGATCATCAGCTCCAGCTCCCTCCTCCTGTACTCCTGCTCCAGCCGCTGCTTCAGCACATGTTTCAGCTCCCTCCTCTTGAACTTCTCATCGATGTTCAGGTGGACGTCCTTCATGTCGGGGCAGAAGAGCCGCCCGCTGTTTCCCGCCACCATTTCCTCAATCTTCTCAAACAGCTCCGTGACCTGAGTCATGTCAGCTTTCTTCAAGTTGTTGATGGCGTGGTACTTGTTCTCGCACTTGTCCACCAGCCAGCGGAGAGTGCGGTGCTCCCTCTCGATATGCTCCTCTACAGATTGATCTGCGAGGTTGTCTCTGTGCGTGAACAGAACCATTGTGTGTTTCCAGACACTGTCATCAAACAGGTTCATGTGTTCCTCCAGGGCGACCAGGTGAGCTTCTCTGAACTTCAGGTCCAAGGGGACCACCAAGAGAACAGCATGAACCCCCGACTGGCTCAGTGCCAGACCTCGGACGATTTCTTTGTCCACGTCTTCGGTGCAGCGAGAGGAATCCCTCCACCAGCCCGGGGTGTCGATCACCGTGACCAGTCGATCGGCAACTTCTTCCTCGTCCACATGACAGCGCTCGTTCTGACAGGAGGCGAACGCTTGTTTACGCAGGAGGGTGTTTCCTGCTGCACTCTTTCCGGATGTCTTCTGACCGAGCATCACAATCTTCAGCTCCTGCAGCTTATTAGTGGAGTCTGAGCAGAAAAACAAAACTGTCAGCGCAGGATGAAAGAGAAAGCTCACAGACTGCACACGTAATACTGTAAAAGAAAGGAAATGGTCAAAGTCTGCCAGCCAGGGTGTAAAAGAATAAATTCCTATTGGTAAAAATCTAGACTTTTGATTTGAACATTAGGTACAATTTAGACCAGTTTTTCCTAACAGTCAACATTTATAAAAAACTCTTTTCTCTGAATTCACTGAATGTCATCTATAATTTAACAAAGTAGAGCGGAAATAAGAGTCAAATAAAATAAAAAAGTTTAACAAATTCTTAACAATTTTTAATAGTTAATATGTAGAATTTATGCTAAACATCTGTAAATTGATCATATTTTTTCTAATTTAAATACAAAAAAGTGTAATTTTACAGTCAAACATTGTAAAACAAGAAATTATCATCTGTACAGTTATTGCTTTCTGATGTGTTATTTACAGTTTTGGCCTGTTTTTTGTTTGTTTGTTTGTTTACTGCAGTCAATTGTAAATTATTTCTGATATTTATTTTACTAGTTATTGTCTGTAATTTAACAAAATGAGGAAAATCCATCTAAAATGCAGTTAAAAACGGTTGAATTCTGTTTTTTACAGTGTATTAAGCAGGGGGTTGATATTGATCTGTTTTTGTGCCTCGGCCTGTAAGTCATGCTGTCGAGCCATAAGAGAGCTGTACATGTCTGGTACAGACTGCAGCAAAACCTACATCATCATTTTTTTATTTTTATCAGTGGAAAAGAAACGGAAAGAAAATGACCATTTGCACTAAAATCGGTACTCATATTAGAATAACACTATTTGTCAAAATGATTGCAAAATTATTTCTTTTCTTTCACCCCTGCTATGCTCGATCAAATTGGTATGTGGGGGGCATCTGGAGGCCTGGTCAGTGCCTTGGGCTCTTTGTCATGTTCCTCAAGGTGTCTATGAGCAGTTATTGTCATGTGACAGGTGCATCGTCCTGCTGGAGGAGGCTCTCCTCAAGGGTTTTTACATTGCAATGAGATAATCAGTGTTATCCATTTAATCTGTCTGGCTTTAATCGTAATCACGTACCCTCCGCTCCGAAAATTCCAACCTCTTGATCGTTCCCAGGACCAAGCACCGAATCTGGGGGGATAGGGCCTTTTCTGTCACCGCCCCCACCCTCTGGAACTCTCTCCCACAACCTATTCGAGACACCTCAGACCCAGCAATATTCAAATCTAAATTAAAAACTCATCTGTTCCGCTCTGCTTTTCCCACCTAGGCCTAGGCTTTATCTCGATATTTACTGTTGATTTTTTTTTCTGCTTGCTGTATTTCTATATTGTCTACCTTTGTCTGTGTTGCTTATTGTTTATTGCTTTTATTGCTTTTTTGCTTTTATCCTGTGAAGCGTCTTTGAGTTCTTGAAAAGCGCTATACAAATAAAATGAATTATTATTATTATTATTATTATTACTATTAATGCTGTAACTGAGCATTATTGAATAGGCCAGTATGTAGCTCATGTGGCCGACGACACTGAAGTGGAGTAATTACTTAATAACCCTACAGACTATCATACTCTGACAGTCTCAACACTACGAGCTTCACCGGACTGTTATTCACTGCTACTCTGTTGTAATGAATTGTATTTATGTAATTTTGTTCGCCCCTGATGTCTGTTCACTCTGAGAGTGTGGAAACAGCTCTGACAATGCCAGGCTAATTTACTGGTGACACTAATGCTAGATGACTCTGAAGCAAACCTCTGAGGGACGTCCTTCTGGCCTGAATTTCACTTTGCCTCAGCCTCGCTCCTTCTTCCACTCGCCTTCTTCTCTCCTCAATGGTCATGAATATCTGCTTGTCTGGAACAAAAGAGTCCCAACCGTTTCCAGCCACTGTGCCGATGATTGTCTCCAGCAGCTCTGTGACTTGTGTACCATCATTTGCGTCCTTGTTATTAAAGACGTGGTATCTGTTTCCACATTGTTCAACCAGACTCTGCAGGGCCTCCCCCTCGCCCTCAATGTACTCTTCTATGGTGTTTGTTCCCAGCCAGTCTCCTCTGGTGAAAACTATGACTGTGTGTTCCCAAACTCCTTCTCCGAGAAGCTCCACGTGCGTCGTTACTGCGTCTAAGTGTTTGCCGTTGAAGGATGCATCTGCGTCGATCACCAGCAGGAAGACGTGGGGCCCGGGGGGGCACAGGAACAGGCTGCGCATCATCTCCTCTTTGATCGCTTCAGGAGTGTCAAACGCAGGGAAGCCTTTCCACCAACCTGGCGTGTCAACAAGAGTTATTTCAGTTTTACCCACAAAACCCCGCCGGGCCACCGACTGCGCCGTTCTCTTTCCATCTTCCTGCTCTTTGAATCCCAGGATGGTGTTCCCCACTGAGGTTTTCCCCACACTTCGACTTCCCAAGAGAATCATCTGAAGCTTCGGGGCGGTTTTCATCTCTTCTGTTTTCAAACAAAGCACAGGTTGATCAGAAGCTCGTAGCAATTTATAGTTATTAAACTTACCAAACTACACAACTGAAGAGCCTGACGGAAGGTGAACTAACTTCATATTTAGGTAGACAATGAAAAGATGTAGTGATAAAATTCACCAACACACTGACAAGAATAACACAGATGGAGGCAAATTCTGGATTGATTATTGATTTACATTTTGGTCTTATCTTCCATGGATTCATTTCTTTATTTTTGAAATCTTGATTACATACCATTCAATTGTTGAATTGTCTTTTTTTTGTCACTCATCAGAAACGTATGTAAAACTAAAATTAACATTTTCAAACATTGGTTATTCAGTTGGTTGCCACCGATGCCACTCGCATGTCTGTATACTACAAAATGCAATTGGAGCCAGCAGGAGACTATTCAATTTAGCTGAGCATGAACACTTGAAACAAGGGAAAAAAACACTAAAAGGTTTTAGCCAGTGTCAAAGCAAAGTCACCAGCACCAAAAACTAAAGAATTTAGAATAAAAAAAACCAAAAACAAAATCAGTCCTGTTAATCAGGGTTTCATTTACACGAGCAAAACAGACACATTCGTTTACCAGGTGATCAGAAATAACAGGAAAATTTATATATTTATGTCAAATAGGATAACAGAATTATTGCCTTTACTGTGCACAGACCAATTATGCTGAGCCAGGAAAGTTTAATTTGTTTAATCCCCTGAACCTCAAAATCTACCAGTGGCTTTGAAAGGCATTTTATCTTATTAAAAATTTCCAAATTGCACAATTTATTAGAGCCAGAAACTGTGAAAATAGAAAAACTCTCTAACTTTCCAGTAGTTTTAGTGCACATGTGCAACGTTAACGGTGACGTTAACAGAGAAAAGCTCATGTTTGACTCTGTTGTGACTAATAGTCACATGAGTGAACTGCAGACTGTGTTTACACAGAGCAGAGAGGAGAAAACAAGAGTGATTAGGAGTAAAACAAAACAAACTTGTACATTAACATGAATGCAGCTTGGCTCCAAATGGTAAACAGAAGAACAAGTTGTTAGAAGATGCATTCAGCATGGTGAAATATCTTTTAAAAATGGAAGTGCAGATTAGCGTGAAAAACATGTAAAGATGTAAAAATACAAACAATAAAGTATCTAAAGCATGTGGAATCACCATTTTGTCCAGTATTGGTAACACTTGTGGTCACTTGGAAAAATTTTACATGTTGAGTCCAATTTTTGTAAAACAAATGTGGAAAGAAATTCAACTGTCACTTTTTCTTGTTCTTCTGTGACATTTAACCTTTGTTATTCTGCATAAAAGACATTTTTTAATTTCTCTACTTCTAGTCAAGTCTTAGCTGTTTCCATAGAAGGGCAGGTGCTTTTGTTGCAGCAAAAAATGAGCTCACACAAATGAGCTCATGAGCTCAAAATAGCAACACAACAGAAACAAAAAACCAACAGGAAGTGCTCGAGGTTAGGATGGTCCATCTGCACCAGAAAAACCCAACAACAATTTGTCATTTCACAGGGGATTTATGGGATGGACTATTTCCTGGAAGGCAGCAGTTGCCATTCAGGAAAGAAGGATTAGTTTCCTGCCTTAATGCTAAGCTCATCTAAGTGGCTGCTGGTTGTAGCTTTGTATTTACTGACATAGAAGAGACATTGATTGTTCTCATCCAACCTAACATTTAAACACATTTTTCAACACTGAGTTTATTTGAGTGCACCTACCGTGACATTCACCTTGAATGAGTGTTATCATTTGCTGTGTTTGTTCCTCGGCCCTCCTGCGTCTCTTTTGCGCCCTTTCGGCCACTTCTCGTTGCTTCTTTTCAATGATCTCAAAAGTCTGTTCGTCTATCTCGTAGTGACTGTCGTTGTTGTGCCACACCATCTCGTCTATCTTCTCCAGCAGCAGGGAGACCTGAGACGTGTTGGTTTTCTCCTTGTTATTGAACACGTGGTACCTGTCCCTGCACCTCCCTATCAGCCACTTCAGGGCCTCCCCCTCGCTCTCGATGTGTTGTTCTATCGTCTTCTCCCCAAGGAAATCCCCGCAGGTGAACAGCACCATGGTGTAGCGCCAAACTCGGTCCCCCAGGAGCTTCATGTGCTCCTCCAGGATCCTCCGCTGCTCCACAGAGAAAGCCGCGTCTATTGGAACAACGAGGAGGAAAGCGTTGGGTCCGGGCGGACACTTGGACGGGTTGAGTTTGAACCTTTGCTTGTCCCCCTCTGGGATCTCGGTAAGGGAGAGAGAGCTGCTCCACCCGGGGGCATCCACCACAGTGAGCTTCCTGCCCTCTACCACTCCATGTCTCACTTCACTCTGAATTGTTCTGGTGCGGCCACACTCTAGCCTTTCCTTTCTCAGGATGGTGTTTCCAGACGAACTCTTGCCAGCCCATCTCCCACCAATGAGTATGATTCTGTGCTCTGTTGGGGTGACGCTCTCTGTCTCCTCTGAAAGACAAAGAAAAACTTTATTTATACAGAAATAAAGAATGACAATTCTACCAAAATGTCAAGTTTTCAATCAGCTTGAGAAACAGCTTTTTGGCTCGATGATGATACATTTTGTTAGATCAAATTGGCGAAGAAACTTTCATAGGAGGAGGCAAGCAGAATGCAATCCATCAGTTCAAAGCCAGAGTGACATGGTTATCACACCACATGTCTCTGCCGCTTTAGATGACTGACACGGGAAGAATGCTTTGGGACGCCTGTGCCTGGCAGAGTTATTTTTGACTTTGTTACCTCCTTTCATTTAGAAGACTGAGTCTGATGAACAACAGTAAAATGAAACGAAACCAAAATAGTGAAACATTTTTAGAATGACCCTGAACCACAACAAAGCTTTTTTTGCAGCAAAGTGAACAGAAGCTACATGGTGGAGAAAAAAAGATGAACAAAATCAGCACAGAATGACTCGTCACCTCTCTGACACTTGACAAAATATGCAACTGAAACCGACAACGAAACACTTGTGTGATGTCTGCGCAGTGCAATGCAATAACCAAATACTTCATTTTAGAGAAAAGTTCTGTGTTTGGCAACAAAATATCAAAAGCTGATTCAGACGTGTGTTTAGAGGCTGCAATATATCGAACTACACTGAACTGAGGGAGTGTTTTTTTAAATAATTTTTTCCACTTTATTTAAATATACGTACGTACATACAGTGAACAGAAGTTTACATACATTTGTATAGACCATGTTTATTATGGCAGTATTGACTTTCCAGACGTACAGATGTTTACAGACTTGTTTCTTTATCACAGTCTACAGGTTCTTAATGGGGTTTAAGTCAGGACTTTTGAAAGGCCAGTCTCAACCCCTAACTTTAGCCTAGTTGAGCCATTTCTTTACCACTTATGATGTGTGTTTGGGTTCATTGTCTTGTTAGAAGACCCAACTGCCTCCAAGACCCAACCTTCTGGATGATGATTTCAAAGTGGATGTAACCCTTCTTCTTCATTATTCCATTTTCTTTGTGTACAGCACCAGTTCCACTGGCACCAAAACAGCCCCAGAGCATAATACTGCCACCGCCATGCTTGACAGTAGGTTTGGTGTTCTCTGTGTTAAAGGCCTCAGCCTTTCTCCTCCAAACATATTTCTGGACATTGTAGTCAAATAGCTAATTTTTTGTTTCCTCAGACCACAAAAATGTACTCCAAGGCTTTTTCTTTGTCCATGTGATCAGCAGCAATCTTCATTTGAGCTTCAAGATTGTGCTTCTAGAAGAAGAGAATCCTTCTTACATGGCAGCCTCTCAGCCTATGACGATGTGAAATACACTTGACTATAGACACTGACACCTGTGTTCCAGCAGCTTCTAATCCATTGGAGATCTACTTTATGGTGATTCTTGATTGACTTTTGACCCTTCTGACTACTAGTCTCTCAGCAGGAGGTGATAGTTTGTGTTTTCTTCCTGATCATGGCAGTGCCACAACTGCACCATGCACTTTATACTTACAAACATTTGATTTTGGGATCTATAGCTGCTTCCAAAAGGCTCTAAGTGACTTTCCTGACTTGTTCAAGTCAATCATTTGCTTTTTCACATCTTTGAGCTCCTCAGACTTTCCTACTGTAATGTATGCGGCTAAGGCTAATGAGTGTATCAAAAGGGACGACCTAAATGGACTCAGAGTCAGCAGCTGTAGTCAATCGTAATCACCCACAAGTTGTTTAGATGCTGTGCTTCTTAGAACATTGGACTAACACAGCTTTTTACATCACCAAAGCTGATAATTCAAGTTGCATGTATTTTGTATGTATATTTTTGACCCAGCAGATTTTGTTGTATTTCTAGAAGACCTTTAGTAAATCTACGAAAGGACCAGAATGCATGATTGTCTTTTGTGACAAATATGCATGTGTTTCAAAGACTCTATCATAGAAAATTAAGAGTCAATGAAAAGGTTTCTCTTATCTCTGTCATTTTCCTTTTTTTTTTTAATTAAAAAAAAAAAAAAAAAAAGCAGTAGACACAAAACAAAAACAAAGTGTGCAGATGAAATTAAAAACACCTCAGATACTTATAGAAGAAATCTCCTCTTGGGAGAGATTATAAGCGAAAATAAGCAAATAAGCAACTAGGATAAAGAGTGTACATAAATGAGTATAACATCAGTGCATGCATATATGTACTAAAGCACACTTGTGTTTCTTTAACCCCTTTTTGAAAGAAAGCAAAACAGCTCAACTGTAGTTAAACGTGATTAGATAGATAGCTAAATAAGCCTGTATTTAAAATTTATAAATGAAATGAAAAATACTTTATTTATCCCAGAAGGGAAATTCAATTTTATTTATTATTTTATTTTATTATTTCAAAATAAAACAGATGAATCTAATATATAGTTGAACTCTAACTGTTCTACAGCTGAGTCTCTTACTGTATGTTACTATCAAAATGTATATGACATATATCCAGGAAACCAAGGGAGTGGTTTGGAGTTCTCGTAAGGAAGACATTTACTTTTGTAAGCTGACAGGAATGTAATCTGTTTTGCTTTCCCAGCAAACAGGAATCAGATTAATTACATACACGTTAGACTGTGACAAAGAAGTTTGTGCCCAGACTTCCTGGTTACGTATCTGACCTCAACTGTCGGGAAGGAAGTACATTTTTTAAATGCTTTTTTTCACCTTTTTACCGTCTCCCAGCGTGTTCAACTGAACAAGACATATGCTAATCTGAGAAATATGAAGCATTTAGACAAACAACAAACACAATCATACAAAATATCAAGTCGTGTAATGAATTAAGTGTTAAAGCTTTAAGTTACTGTGTCAATGAATAACTCACCAAGATTGCTGTCCATTTTCTCTGGTCTTCTTTTTTTTTTTTTCAATCCTACCAACTGAACAAGCCCAAGCTCTCTGCAGAGGTCAGGGTCAGTGGCTGGAATCTGTCTTCAGGTAAAAAAAATTATTTTAGAAAAATCAGGTATTCAGGCGCATTTTTAACTGCCAGTCCGCAGAGCCTCCATTGTATGCAGTGTGACAGCACATCAAGCTGCAGTGTCTAAAAACACCCTCTGCATGACTAAGAACCGGTTAGACTGGTTTTTACTCATGCAGGGCTTGTTGGGGCCTGTGAACTCCTTGAAGAAAACAACCTGTCAATTACAAAGCATAACAAAAGTCTACAGAACTCACTTGCGAAAGCTTTGTTGTCGAATTTATGCAGGTTGTGTTATTTTTTATTGAAAATTATAAGAAAAAAAGTCACAGTTTCCATTCTGAGCGGATAACAAGTGCAGCAGAGTTAACCTTTGCTCCTTTATTTCTTTGCTGCTGATTTCTTGCTCTCCTGTCAGCGTTACACTGCAATCCTTACATAGGTGCATTTTTCATGAGACTGAACTCTGACTGGGTCTCTTTACTGATGTTTTTGCACAAGTCAGCAGACTCCTCCGGCATGTCTTGCTGTGTTGAGGGGCTGCTGTATTAATTTTAATCTCTGTCCTAACCACAGCCCCGTCGCCTCTCTGCACCGGAGCAAATCTTTGAAAATCCAAGACTAAAAATTCTCCTTAAACTTTTGTTCCTGACTTCACACAATGTCAGCATAGTTTAGATGCCACGGGGCGATCACGTGTTAGTTCGTCTAAGGATTAACACGTGATTCTTCCTATCTTGGACATTTGCTACTCATCATTTGAATCTCTCCAGATGCCCACGTTGATTTAAAAAAAATAAAATGTGCTCACTGCCATAACAGGCATTTAGAACATTATCACAAATCAGTACTCTTTTTTTTCCATCTCAGATTTCCTTCTTATCGTGATAGAAAGAAAATGACAGAATAATCTACTCTAATCAGTTTACTTTTCAGACTCAAAGGCAATAATAGGTAGAAAAAAAAAACTCACCTGAAATGCTTAAATTAAAGCAGCGAATGAATAAATGAATCAAGGACTGAATTAGACCACAGATATAGTGCATGTGCATGTATTTATTTAGAAGGAATTTACTTAATTTAAATTACAAATAACAAACAAACAAAACAAACAAACAAAAAAAAAACGCACTGTATGTTCAAGGATGCGTCATCCAGTGCATCAGGACATCGTAATTATCCCGGCAGATACATAATAGCATTGGGTCTCCACAATAAAAGGCATCGTTTAAATTAAGATCCTAAATTAGCATCCAGAGGACTGTGGAATTATAAACCTCTCTTTCACACAGTCAGCTGAAGAGGAATAGACTATTATTTGCCTGCAGAATATGTACAGAGTTTATAAATTGTCTTCTTGGGTCGGACTTTCTCACTGCCCAAAACTAGATACCCCAAGTTCAGTAGAGACTGGGCAGTGACCATGGACCGTAAGTAAGACAACAGACCATTAGCATTTGTAGACTTTAAACAGAACTATCCCTGAAGAACCTCTTTCAGGGCCAGAAAATAGTACGTATACTCCTGAATAACTGCCGTGCAGGTCATGACACTGATAGGTTAAACTTAAAGAGGACAACAATCATCTTTTTAGGTCTTTCAATACTCTAGTCCAATAGCAGTCCATCCATCCATCATCTATACACCGCTTAATCCTCACTAGGGTGGCGGGGGGGCTGGAGCCTATCCCAGCTGACTTAAGATGAAGGCAGGGGACACCTGGACAGGTCACCAGTCTATCACAGGGCTACACTTAGAGACAGACAACCAAGCACACTCACGTTCACACCTACGGACAATTTAGAATCACCAATTAACCTCAACATGTTTTTGGACTGTGCGGGAGGAAGCCAGAGAACCCGGAGAGAACCCACACTGCACAGGGAGAACATACAATCTCCACGTAGAAAGATCCCGGGTTTCCTAACCAGTACACAAACTGGAGATCTTCTAGCTGCGAGGCGACAGTGCTAACCACCAATAGCAGTCTTCTCCTCTAATTGCCATCGACGACGTAGAATTCCCCATATAAACTAACGTAGCAAATCCTCCATTGTTCTGTCATTGTTTCCTTCATGCCCACAGAACTGGAGTTAAGTCCAGTTACTTCTATTTGTTGCTGTGTTAGCGGACTAGGCGTTAACACCACAGTCAGAGCTGTCGGACCCTATGCTACAATAATAAAGGGTCAATTAGGAGGCCGATCCTATAAACGTAACTGTAACTGTGCTCTGAGGTCCTGCAGTAGGAAGCTGCTTCATCTGTACTTCTTTTGTGTCTCTCTGTAGTCGCTTTGTGTCTCAAAAACATCTACACAACAGTTCGGTCAAGTATAAAAAGTCATAAAAATCAGACAACACACACAAAAATAACACAAGTAGTTCAAAGGAACAAGCAAAAAGAGACACATGATCAAAACCAAAAGAAACAATGAAGAGAAAAAGATATTTTGGCAGAGTCTTGATTCCTGAAGACATATGACAAAGCCCTTTATGTTATGATTCCAAAGTGATAAACCTCTAATGAAATGCTGATATTCAGAAGTGTAATAGTTTATAATATGATCAATAACTTTTATAAGTATAATTACAGTTTCATGAACTTCTAAATTTAGTATCCTGTTGGTCTTAGTTGGATAAATTCATAGCACTACAAACTATTTAGAATTATGCATATATCGATAATTAAAGTTAAATATAAAATATAGTAGATAAGTGAAAAAGCTTTGTAAGAACTGCTTTGATTACATTTAAATTAATGTGGATTTTTCATGTAAGACAAAATTGTTTTTTGTTTTGTTTTGTTTTGTTTTTTTAAAGATGATGAAAAAAAGTGAGGTTAGGTTTTGTAAAAGGATTTACCAACAATGAAATAAAACTATCCCAACAGCTGTGGACTCAATCTAAAGAGAGCCAGTATGTACTAATGAAAAAACACAGAGTCACTTCCTTATACATCCTGATAAATCCTTTCTTTGTGTCGAGGATAGTTTATAATTATAAGCAATTAATGAAGTCACTGGTGATGTTGCATGTAAATATGTGCATCTCTTTCTCTTTGGAGACGCTCATATGGATGCTACAGTCATCTGATGCTGTAGGTCTGTAGTAAACTCAGAGGAAAGACTTCTACGAACAGCTGGAAGCAACAAACCAAACATCAGCTCCTGTTAACATTTAAACTAAATGTGGATTCCATTAATTACTGGTAAATCTCATTAATCTGACTCCTGAGAGATTATTTTTTATGATCATCTCAGTTTGTATAAATGTAAAACTACACAGCAAAGGCAACAAAAAAGGTTTTTTATAAGTCCAGGGCCAAAAACTTTTAATCACTGTGATGCTTTCGGACAAATACTGATAGTGAAATGTGTAAAAAGTCTTCCCTAAATCACTTCCCACAACACAATGCACCATTGTGTCTGTCCGTAAATGCAACTGTGTGCAGTTTTGCATAGTTTTACAAGTATTTTTTTGCAAGTGACGAGGATTCTCTGTCAGTCTGAAGCCGACAAGTTCAGATGCCACCAGATTACAGAAAGGAGTGAATGACTTAAAGGTACTAGAAAATTGTTCTGAGGTCATGTCAGAAGCTGCGCTGAATGAACTGTCTCAGAATTTGTGCTTTGCTGAGTATTTTTAATAAGCTTCAAGTGTGAGTGAACCTTTAAGAGCCAGGATTTATCTGCTTATCCAACAGATTGGACATCTCCATCCAGGACAGATCCCATTGCACTTCAGTCACATCCTGCTTGGTTTCTGGAAGCGGCACCGCTGCTACGTTCTCTTTAGAAAGCGGCCAGCAGCTTTGAGTGCTAAACATCTGGTACCTTTAAACAAATACAACAATTAACAAGGCACTTGTGATTCATGCAGCACAGAATCTGTCCGTCGACATGCATACAGTGAACAATGACCAGTAAAGAAGCTTACTTGTGACGACAAACGAACCAAACAGTTAGAGGGACGAGAATCAGAAGTAGAACCAGACATGACACCAAAATCCATATCCAGGAGCCTGATGAAAGCAGAAAAAAAGAATATTTGTTTGAATATTGAAAAACGATCAGACGGTAACAAAGCGAAAAAAATACATCACTACCACTAATTTCTCACTAAAAGCTACGCCCACACCAAGAACCCTGTCAATATGGTGCTTAGTAATCGAATTAATAGGATGTTTTATTATCACAGGTACTATAAAGTATTCAGAATTGCCCTTTTAACTTTCATTACAGCTAAATAGACATTTTAAACCTCAACAATACACTTTAGTAGACAGTCGAAATTATACAAACACATCACTTGCATGTTATCGGTTTTCACTGATTGCACAATGCACAATTCAAATTAAAACATTTCACGAGCCATTAACTGATGCTGAAAACTAAAAACACTCTTGCGCTGAATATGAATGATGTTTACAGAATTGGTGGCAAGAAATACAACAAGTGATTAATCTAAAAATCTTCAGGCAAATCACATAAGACACATATAAGAAAGTTTAGCCAAGAATTGCCAGAATTTTGGGGCAACTTTTCTTCGTTTCACTTGCAAGTTCAGTCACAATCCTTAAAAAGAACACAATGCATTAATGAATAACTTGACAGCTTATTAGAAAAAGATCAATCTGGTGTTCTTTGAATGTAAAATGATTTTTTTTTTTAATGCTTAATCATAAATTAAACCAAAGTGTTTACCTTTGTTTTAAACAGTAAACATTATTATCATCAAGTATTCTGCCCAAAATCAATAAATGAATGTATTAATGAGAAATGACTTTACCACTGCTGGAGGCTGCTGCTCCATCTGTTGATGTGAAATTACCTGAAAGACATTTGACTGTTATTACACAAAATGGTATGATGAATGTTATGAACAAATGCGATAAAGTCGACCAGCTGACCTCGGTCAGGTCTCACTGATAACCAGCTCTCTGGACTCTCCGTCTTTCCATCCCCGGACGCACACTTGTAGGAGCCTTCATCTTCCTGCGTCACATTCTCAATAGTCATTTTTATTACTCTGTCCGGACCAAAAGAGCTAGAGGAGCCGATTTCTGCTCTATTTTTAAAGAAGGTGGCTTTCTTGTGGTTACCTGTCCAGTACTGACAGTACAAGACCACTTTGTCTCCCTCAGACACAGGAAAGGCTGGAGTCTTCAAGATGATGTTTCCATCTGTGGTTTAAAGAGAGTAAACACAAATAAGTACTTGATTCAGATATTCACGTGTTTTAAAGTCCCTCTCTGATTAAACCCCTTTAAAATGGATCTCTGTGTATCAAAGTCACATATTTAGAAGATTTTTTCATAAAGAAAACTCCTTCCTCCTTAAAAAACAACTTAAGGCCATTTCATGCTTCCTGCATCTGCATCTGCATCTACAAGGGTACAAGTGATGTCATTTTCGTCATCCATCCAAAAGCGCAAAAGCCCGCAAGAGTCCACAAAGACACCTCTGTGGATGTACACGGCCTAAAATTTGTAACTGTTCATCCACCAGCTGGACACATGCTAGAAAAACAAGTGACTTTTAAATCAAATTCTTGTTTTGAGGAGAGACTATATGAGGAGATTCTCCATCGTCCACACCTTCATAATTCACTATAAAGAATTGTAACAAAGTCGTCGCTGCAGGGTGTTGCAGGTGCTTTGTGTACCCAAAACCCAGTAGGAAGTCCTAATTTCTCCAGAAATCCTGAGCTCGACACACCTCAAAAACATTAATACAGTGTTTAAATCTGTAACTAGCTGTTATATGTACATGTGTTTCCTGTGTTGCCGTCCACATGGCAGACCAACTAGTACTTGTTGTAGTATTAATAGAACCACATCATCTGTCCTCTTTTGAGGTCCCCACTGTAGATTCAGAAAGCATCAATTGGCCCTTACATGTAACTCCACAGTGTTACCTCCTCTAGAATGTGCAGATCTCTCTGTTCACTCATCTTCACACGCTGCAGCTCAAGCACACCAGCTCTTTAAGAAAAGACTAAAGACCCAGCTCTTCACTGAACACCTTTGCACTTGACAGACTGAAAACAGATTAAAAAAAATTCCTGCTACCTCCCACACAGTCTGCTATTGGCATGAACGCCCTATCACACTTGAATATGTTCTACGGCACTTATCTAGATTGTTTTTCTCCTGACTAGATCCTCACTTGTGTTGTGTCTGCTCTCAGACGTACGTCGCTTTGGATAAAAGCATCTGCTAAATGAAATTGTAGAATTGTGGCTCACTTATGACTCAAACACTTTAACTCTACTTTACGCGGCACAATGGCAGGTTGTAATATTGGAGTAATTCAGTCGTACATGTTCAAACCGGAACATGGATGTTAGGACCATATTTCACAAGATGTGTAGCATCCTTTATCAGGGAATGATTTAGCTCCTAAGCGCTCACTGCTGCGTATCAAAATCACATATTTAGAAGTTTGTTTTTATGAAAATAGCCCCTTCCTGCTTTAAAATGGCTTAGATGTAGCTCTACAGCATTGCTTCCTGTAGAATGTGTGAGTCTATCCCTGCCTCTCTCTCTCTCTCTCCACATACGCTGCAGCTCAAGCACACCAGCTCACCCTGAACTCTGCTCAAACACTGTGAAGCTACTCTACGCTGCACAATGTCAAGCTGCAACGTGTGAGTAATTCAGCCAAACCTGATGGAACTAAATATGCATTCTGAAGAGGAAGAACAAAACAGAAAGCTCCACCCTGACAGCACTGGTTCATCAGGTCTGTTGCATGCAAACCTTTAGATGTGTGAATCAGTGCTATTGAGACTGTCATTGGAGCACTGCAAGAGGAACTGCTCCGCCATGGTGATGACTCTTATTTTGTTAATGATGCGTACGTAATGGACATATTAAGAAAGTAGAAAAGCTTGATTTCCCCCAGGGCGATCTTTAAATACTGTCACTCAGCCTCACTCTGTGGTTGTTGTCTGGACCATGTTTTACTATATTTTGTGGTGTCCTCCACAGTTTGTTCTGTATCTTTAAAATCACTGTTCGACTCACAGATCACTGTGATGCTGACTGCGCTGCTGCGGCCCTCAGCGCCCTCACACCAGTACAGTCCACTGTTCCCACTGCCAGCAGTGAACACGCACGCCTCAGGCTTGTTTGCAATAACAGCTCCCCCTAGTGGTGAACACGGCTCGGTTTGGGACACTGTGGTCCTCAGCGTTTGGCCTGGAGGGAAACGCCTCAGCTTCCAGCCTGTGGAGCTTATCTGAGCCGAGGGGCACTGCAGAGTGAAACGCTGCCCTCTGAAGATCTGTCTGGTGCTGGGAGTCAGAACCGGTGATGGACGAGGCGGCTCTGGAGGAGAGAGAGCACGATTAGAACATTGTCACTCGAAAGCAGCTGACAGATTGTTCCATGTTGAAGTTTTATTCATGAATGTGATTATCATAAAGGCACTACAGGTTTTGTATCTTTGGCACCATAACAATAGGTCACATGGGACCAAAGTCAGCTTGTTAGTTAAGAATCTGTAGCATTACCACACCTCAGTCACACCCCTAACTACCTGTCCGACCTGCTTATACCTGGTTAACCCATCCACCACTACTCGTCTTGTTCTCTCACCTCCACCTTCCCTACTGTTCATCTATTCATCCACATCCATTAATGCTTTCTTCTCCTCTTAATGGCTAATAAATCACCACTAGAGACAGAGCCCCCACCCGAATCTCCTTCTCCCAAACCTCCAACGTCACAGCTATCATGTCAAGCAACCAGAAAACCTCCACATCCATCCAGCTCTACTTTCCCTCATTAAATCTGTAAACGAACATTGTTGTGGCGTGACCCCTACTACTGAGCTCCATATCGCCGTTAAATACATTATAATTATCACACAATTATGGCCCGTATTATCACAGTAATTGTGTTCAATGCAGCACTGTGCAATTATGAGAGGACCTTGTTGTAACGGTAAGCAGCAACACTAGAAGAGCAGAGATGGCTGACAGTTCAGTATATTTCACTGCAAATGATCTAATGCCCTTTTATCCTGAAACTTACAGCTTACTTATGTAAATCTATTACCTTGTTATGTGATGTTTTATAAATGCTATAGGACTTTTTTTCCTTAAAACTGCAGCTGACAATAGCCAAAAAAAAACCCCACAGATTTGGACTTCCTGGGTTTCATATGTAACAAACCAAAGGAACCAATCATGTCAGCTTGTAGAATGTGGCTTTCTGTATCATTGTTCTTGCCAGACCAACTTGCCTTTGTTTAATGCAGATTAGTTTTACAGTGTTTGGGCGGAGTAGTAGGTGAGCTGGTGTGCTCGAGCTGCAGTCAGGGATGCTGGGGTGTGTGGAGAAAGAGGCGGAGACTTCATAGCTCTGCCCATTTTAGAAGCAAGAATGTTGTAGAATTACATCTAAGCCATTTTAAGGCAAGAAGGCAGGCTTGCCTGGTTGAGCTGGGGGGGGCTATAGTCTCCGATGCAGCGACCATGGGTTCGAGTCCCGCTCTGCTGCAACCCATTTCTCCATTCTCCTCCCCTACCTTCCAGTCTCTCCTTCGACTAGCCTATCTAATAAAGGCAAAAAGGCCAAAAAAAACCCCAAACTTTACAAAAAAGTACTTTTGTGAGGGAGTTGTGATTTTTTGAGGTTCAGTCAATGCATGGAGAATGACTTTAATTCTCACACAATATAAATTGTTTGAAACCTGGTATGGATATCCAAGTTCCCCTCATTATCTGCTGTATTAACTTGGGCCAAAACATGGGCTGAAAATACTAACAACTTTTACATTAGCATGCTCAAGATTCAAAATTCAAGAGATTTCTTTTTGCCGAATGCTTACAGAGTATTTGCAGAGAAATGCAAAGTGACTGTTCTGATATGATAAAAAACTAAATAAATAAATAAAAATCCTCAAAAAAATCCTAAAGAAGCATAAAGAGAAAGTGAACTTACAGTGCGGTGGCATTCTTCTATGAGCATGTTAGCATTGAGCCTCACAGCTGCTAGAATGACTGTAGACTCTTTGTGTTGTTTTAATAGGCTGCTTGTTATCAGTCGTATCGGATTGGTCGATGAAACATTTTCATGTGTGCTGTGTGGCAAGCAAAACATGGGAAAAGAGATGTTTGTGATATAGATTGGGCTTCCGTAATTATCATTTCAGGATTCAAGATTGAGCCAACAAACATCCTGATTATATTGACCAAAGACATTAAAGCAATCAGGCTGCAAGACTCAATCAATGTACCGAAGCTTCACATTGATTAACACGGTTAAAAATAGCAAGACATTTGCCAAATAACAACAACATAACACAGCTTAACATTACGACTTCAGTGGATGGTCGATGTAAAAGTGGCTGTAGAGACGCGTCCCTGCACTAGAGGTCAATCCTGGACAACCTTTCCACCTGTGTGTTGTTGTGTAGCAGTAACCTGATGCCACGCTGCAGAGGTTGTAGCTGCTGCTGCTGCTCACCTGACACAATGAGCACGACCGGCTTGCTGCTGAGCGTTGCACCGGTCCCGTTGCCCTCCCTCCGCTCTGCTCTGCACCAATAGCTGCCCGTGTCCTCCCTCGTTACCGCGGTGATGGAGTAGCTGTCACCAGAGACCAGGTGCCTGGGGTTCGGGGTCGCAGCAGTGTGTAGTTTGTACCACTGGTAGCTCCACGTAAAGGTGGAGTTGGGCTCCACCGTGCACTGCAGCAACACGCACTCACCGAGGTAGATGTTTGACCCCGGAGGCCACACAGACACAATGGCTTTGTGAAGCTCTGCATAAGCAGGGAAACTCCATTAGGTTGTTTTTCATGTTTATATCAGACATTCTGTCGGTGTATGTGAGACAGGCGCTGTCTTTATGCCTTTCCCCCGTACCTTCAAGTGCAGCAGCTTGCAGAACAAATGCACCTGAAATAAAGAGAAGCTGTTTTACACAAACATCTCCTCGTATGCTCATATTCCAGCGCAGCTTGTTCCTGCCACATTGATGGGTACAGTATGTCTTCTCTTCTGTCTGCTCTGCCAGTCAGGAGTAAAAATGTATTAGCACGAACACAGCTCAGATGGTTTGTTCCCACATGGCGGCACGCCAGAGAGTCAGTCATGGTCCACTGCTGATTTTGGATTATATAATCAAGACAAAATAAAGTCACATTTAAGAAGCTCGTCTCTACAGGCATGGGTGTAGATTTAATTTGCGTTGCGAGAGGGAAGGTTAACAGAGGCAACAATTCACCTCATTATTGGTGAATTTTCATGCACCAATTTGTTCTTTTTCCTGGTGAAAATATCTTTATTTATGCAAAGAAAAACACTAAAATTCAATCACTAGGTGTCAAATCAGAATATAATGAATTCTCAAGCTCTCTGTGCTGCTTTCAAATCTTTATTTAGCTTTTCTCATTTAACAGCATTGCTGCTAAGTCGACACGCATATCGGCTTCATTTGCTCTTCTGTTTAATGTGCATGAGGCTCCTCTTCATGTCGATGATGAATTAACTAGTTTAAAATAATTTATGTATCCCTGGACTCCACATGTGTTTCATAAAGATTTCGTTTCAAGTTCAGAACTTTCTGCACATTCAAAATACATCAACCATTTCTTTGTTTGACATGCTGACGGAAAAGATCATCTTTCTTGTTTTTCCTGCAGGGGACAGATGCACATGTTCTAAATATTGAAGCGTGCCCCCTCCCTGAAATCTACACCTACAGGCAAAGGTACGTGCGTCTGTAAGATGTATCAATCCGTCGCTCTGCTGTTTCAAAGACCATCCGAGCCACGCTTCCTCCCCAACGCGCAGACAGTCACGGTGCTGCCACACAGTGTGACACAGAGCAGAGCTTCCTTCTCCTTAATGAGACTGTTTAGACGGCGATCATCCCCATGGGAACGGAAGGAATGTACTCACATTTGCAGCATTTTTCCTGTCAGACACCCACATCATCCGCACACAGTGTAACACGGCGCTACTACGGTCATATAGTATTAAAACATAACTCATGAGGATGGAGCGGCCAACACAACATTTTGGCAGGCCTGTCCAAATGGTTTCCATTAGCTGCATTCGGATTCTGGCTGGTGCACATCATTTTCATTTAGCACTGTCTGCTGCAGGCCAGGAAAATTTATAACCCTGAGTAGCAAACTACTGATATCTGCATCAAATAAGAGAGAGCACAGCTTTGGGTCTACGTCAGCAGACACCTCTTAAACACAGTTAAAGAGTCTTGCAATAAAAACACAGACGGTTCTCATGAGTCCGCCCAACAGAGACATGACTGAAAGTATGACAGTCAGTCAGGTTTTTATCTGCGATACTCACCCAGCAGTGACGAGATAAGGACGATGTTCATTCTGTCGAGGATTTGAAAGCCCAGAATTAGATGTGAAACTCCTCTATTGTTCTTTCAAAAAAAAAAGAAAAAAAGACAGCAATAAAAAAGAAGATAATTTTAGGATTTCCGCCGCTTAAAAAAATCAGTATATTTCAGAAGCTCCGTGTCTGTTTTTTGTCCAGAGCCTGTTTTATTTTAGAGGCCATGAGACAGAGAATAATAAGATCTCTGAGGAGGAGTTTATCGCAGCAAACCACAGCCAGAGATGGTCATCTTGGTGGAGACGTTTCCTTCCTCTGTTGGCTAGTTAACAGGTGGAGCCATCGGACGGCAAGAATCTGGCGCAGACAGAAAGGTTTCAAAGCTCCGAGCAGTTTTCATTTTCTCAGCTTCTTCTTATTTTTCTGCTGATATCATAACCTGATCTCACAAACTTGCTTGAAAGTATTTTTTTTTTGCTGAAATCCAATCCTGTATTTTCACATTTTTATTCAGGTTGTGTTTTGTTGTTATCTTTTGTTTGCTCTATTTTTTACTCTCCCTTCTCTTTCTAGCACTTGCTGACGTGGGCGCTCGTTTTCTCTTTGGGGAGCATTTCATTTTGTTCAGTATAATCCACTTAGATAAAGTTTCGGTAAATTAAATGAGGGGAATCTCAACCCCCCAGTCTATTAATTTTTATCCGGCCCACAGCACAGTCCAGCGCTTTGGACCAGACTGAAATATCTCAACAAAGGGATGACTTGCCATAAAATTTGGTATGGATTTCCATGGTGCCCAAAGGATGAATCCTAATGACTTTGGTGATACCCAGAATTTCCATCTCGAGCCACTTACAGGTCAGTCCTGTGAAATATGTGCAGAGCTACAGGAAGAACTGGGACACATTTTTGTACAGATATTCGTGATCAGTAGAGGATGAATACTAAAGATTATAGTTATCCTTTAAGCTTTCCTCTGGCATCCCACGGAAATGTCTTGACAGCAGTAAGATAGGTTGGGATGAAATGATCTTGACCCCCAGGAATATAACCTGGTGATGCCTTTGCTGTTTGTATGGCATCACAGGTGGGTCAAAATTTAAATGCATCAAATTTGTCTTGTTACTATCATATGGAACTCATGGCGAGGATATTTTGAGAACAACGTTTGCGTTATATCGCTCGTTTTATTACCTCGAAATAAGTTTTCTTTGTTGAGGTTTTTGACATCTCCTTTCGGCAGTGTGTCCCTAAACAGTTAATGTATTCCAACAGGACTGGACCAACAAATAAAACATTCATATAAAAGACAAGAAATGTAAAACTGTAAAGAAGAAATGTACTTTACAAGAGAAGGCAAAACCTTTGTGAGCGAACTTAGAAGGATTGCATGGTAACACAAAACTGTTGCGAGGTGACTGCAAAGGCTTCACCAGGTAACACAAACGTTTTGCAAAAGAACGCATATCAGACTGTGAGGTTATGCAAAAGTTAGCACGAGGCAACACAAAAATATTGCAAAGGAACATAAAACGCTTTCAAAGTACAGAGAATGCTATTGTGAAGCAATGCAAAACTTTTGTGAAGAAACGCGAAAATTTTGCAAGCAAACGCTAAACTAAGGCGAGGTAAAGCTAAACTACTGCAAAGTAATGCGAAGGTTTTCCGAGATAACGCAAAACTGTTGTGAGAAAACACAAAAAGACGAGGTAACTCAGAACTAATGCAAAGAAACACAAAGGTAATGCAAACTATTGCAAGGTAGCGGAAAAGGACTGTGAGGTATCGCAAAAGTTATTGCAAAGTAATGCAAAAGTCACTGCGAGGTAAAGCAAAACGAAAGCGACGTAACACCAAACTATTGCAAAATTATGCAAGATTACTCCAAAGTAACGCAAACGTTACAGCGAGGTAAGGCAAAATATTGCAAAGGAACATTAAGCGATCATGAGGTAAAGAAAAAGTTTTAGCAAAGTGACGCAAAACTGTTGAAAGTTTTGCAAGGTAACGCAAGGCTACTGTGAGAGAACAAAAAAGTATCGCGAGGTGATGCAGAAGTTTTGTAAGACGACACAAAACTAATGCAAACTACTGCAAAGTAACACAGAAGTTATTGTAAGGTAACGCGAAGAAATGCAAAAGTTACTGCAAGATGGTTTGAAAGATTTGCAAGACAACACAGGACTACTATGAAGGAGGGCAACAAGATTCTGAGGTAACCTGTGAAGTAATCTAAAAGTCGAGGGAACATGAAGCTAATGTGAAGGAAACATAAAAGCTGACTTAGCTGTTAATCCACTTTTACTTTAGTTTTACTGACTTTAGTGCCAGAATCTTCAGAATCAGGTTTCTGTTCGAAAACACTCCTCCTCATAATCTTTGATAAGATTCACCCACATCCCTCTTTGTCTCTCTGCTTCTGTTAGTTCCACCAAAACCCACGAAACACATCAGAAATAACTTTCAAAATCCTTTACAAGATTTTACAAGATGTTAAAAAAACAACAACAATGCAGAGCAGCACAGCTCCAGTGCAGTTGGAGCTCTCGCTGTAACTTCGGAGCTCTCACAGGTAACTACAGCTGCCTCATTATCCCTCAGTGATCCCCGCCTCCTACTTCCTCCTCCCTCACTCCCCTCCTCCTCCTCCAGTCGCTCCCCACATCCAGCCTCCCAACATCCACAGGGTTTCTTCCAGGAAGCGCGTCGGGCAGTCGGATGCTCTGCTGGAATGCCTGGGAGAGAGACCATCCTTTCTGTCCATTTCTGAGAGGGAGAGAGAGAAGGAGGAGAGAGAGAGAGAGAGAGAGGGAGGGAGGAGAGGAAGGAGGTGGAGGAGAGGAAGAGGAGGAGGAGGAGGAGGAGGAGGCGATAGGAGCGAGGAGCAGACATGGCTTCTAAAGAGATCACCGCCTCTGGATTCGTCAGTGTGACCAAGGATATCACAGGTGGGTAAAAGGCTGCTCGGTTTGTTTTTTGCTTGTCGCGGTAAACCGGTGCTCTCTCCCCCCCCTCCCCTCTCCTCCCTCCTCCATCCCCGGTCAGGCTCGGGATGCTCTTCGTTGCGCGCGGCTGTCGGGAGGCTGCGACCGAACAGACGCATTGACTGACGGTGATGAGCTGCACCTTTCCATATTGTCCCGGTGCTTTCCGGGGCGGCTTTCTTTATTTTCTCTCCCCCCCTACTCTCTCTCTCTCTCTCTCTCTCTCTTTTTCTCCGTGCATGTGAATTAGTTAAATGTGCGGATGAATTATTTATAGTGCGGGTGATATACCCGGCTGTGAGCCTGCCCCTCGGGGAGGATCATGTAATAAAAACCCCAGCCTTAGGCCAGAGCAGGAGGAAAAGGGGCGTTGTGGAAATCACGGTGTGCACTCGTGGGTCTGATAGCGTTTTGTTCCCTTTGCACGTTGACTGATTTTTTATTTTTTTTTAATCTTTTTTTAATCTGCAGACTAAAAACCAACCTAGTGTTTGCGCGTGCACGTGTGCATGGAAAGTGAAAGGAGTAGAGAGGCACACATAAAGGCAGATGTTCACTGGATCAAGGCAGCAGACATGCATGCAGACCCACCACAGAATGCACAAATATTTATTCCCTTCATTTATTTTTTATTTTCTCCTCAAACAGCAACAGATTCACACATGTCAAAGTCACAGCGCTGCCTCCCATCCACCGGCACACATGCTCAGGGTAGCAGGGACTCTGCTGCTGTGTTAATTACTCCTAATGGCTCTATTAGGCGCACTGTGATGATTAATCCAGTGGAATCCCTGCCTCTTCATTCAGTCACCTGCCGGGCCGCCTGCAACCCGCCTTTCCCTTCCCGCCCTTCCTGCACTGACTGACAGGAGGAGCACCTGGTGGCCTGCGGACCTGCACAAGGTCACCTGAAAGAGACTTGAGTTGCATCTCGTCTCTGGATGGACGGAGATTAGTGTCACTTCAGTGCTTTGTCTAAAGCCTGAAGCTCAGGCTCAGAGAACTCTCGCAAAAGTCACGCATTCAAGGAGTGCAAAATGTGCCGAAAATGTTTAAAAAAAAAAGTAATTTTTTTGTAGAAGCAAGTACCCTGTGAGGGTTGTGATGTTAGGGTAATGGATTTTCATCCTATATAAGCATAATTTTAGCTGGTTAAAGTGATTAAACTGTTAAAAACTCGTCTCTGTGCGTCGAACTTGCATATTTGCACATTTTCTTAGAAATGCCTTAGATGTAACACTACACTGTAGCTTTCTCTAGAATATGCAGTCTTTAAAAGTCCTTGTTTCTCTCAATGCGCTTCGCTACAACCTGAGCACACCAGCTCACATACAACTCCATTTAGGCCAAATGTCAACATGCTCACATTGAGAATGCCAGCATGCTTTCCTTCTTCGTTCTCAGTTTGTTCGGTTCATGGTCTGACCTAATTTTGGCGCTAGGTGGTGGATCGCTCAAGTTAACACCACTGATAATTAGGGGAACTCAGATGTCTACATCAAAAATCAAACGTTATGTAGTGGATGACAGTTAAAGTCCTTCCCCAGTCTTTCTGGTTGCACTGCAGCCCCAGCACACCAGGTCACCTACGACTCTGCTGAGACTAAATGCTCAAATGCTCACACTGAGAATGCCAGCGTGCTTATGTTTAATGTTTGTTCAGTTAATGTTTTGACCTAATGCTGGTGCAAATGGACAAGTGAGTGTAATTCAAGTTAATACTACTTATAATCAGGGCAACATGGGTGTCTGTGTCCAATTTCAAATAATATGTGACAATTAAAGTGTCTCTACAGGCATTCAGTAAACTCCTAAAAGCTTATCGTTGCTGATCAAAATCATATATTTCAAACTTTTCCATTGAAATATTCCCATATTGCCTCCAAAATGGCTTAGATGTAACTCTACACAGTTACGTTTCCAGAATGTGCAGTTTGATGAAGTCCCTGCCACTCCCTCATGGCACTCCTTTCCATTCGCTGCAGCTTGAACACACCAGCTCATCTGTGACTGTGCTGAAACACCTGCTCTGCGCTATGCAATGTCAAGTTGTAACATTCGTAACTGTCTTTTTCCAGAGTTTCCACCTAGAAATTTTCAACCATGACAATGCTTATTTTGCTTGTGATACGTCTTCTACAACATAAAAAGCACAATAAATTAACAAAGGAATATTTTGATTTTCACTGGAGGGGATATTTAAGTATCTTTAAAAGAATAGCCAACATAACCAATTTACGAGGTGTGTCAGAAAAGTTCCAGGACTGGTGTCACAAAAGATATATTTCAAACCCAAACTACAAACTATGAGATTTCCCCGTCAGACGATCAACCAGCACGTCTGCAAAGTGATCCTGCAGCGTTTGCTTCAGTCAGCGCTCAAGAAGAGGGAGAGTTGTGGCAGGACAAGTCGTGGCTGCTTCACCATGACAACGTGCCTGCTCACAATGCCCTGAGCATCCCACAATTCCTGGCTGAGAAGAACATGGCTGTGCTGGAGCGACCTCCCTACTCACCCCACCTGGCTCCGTGTTATTTTTTCCTCTTCCCCAAGCTCAAGGGGGTCATCAAGGGGACCTGTTTTGAAGACTTGGACGACATCAAGATGGCTGTGACGACGGAGCTGCGGAGGATCCCGGAAGAATCCTTCCAGGAGTGCATGGCGGTGTGGCAGAGAAGGCTGGGGAAGTGTGTTAGACTCCAGGGGGATTACTTTGAAAACATGTAGTTTGTGGTTTGGGTTTGAAATATGTCTTTTGTGACATCAGTCCTAAAACGTTTGTGACACACTTCGTATATAAATGGATCAATAAAGTTCTATTCTATTCTATATGACATGTCAGACAAATAACAGAGTAAAAAGTACAGTATTTCCTGCTGAAATTTGGTGGAGTGCAAGTGTTCAGGAGCATAAAATAGAAATACTCACACAGAGTAAGCACCAAACTTGACCAACTGCACTTACCTCCACTTGAACTTCGCTCCAGCAAAGACTTATGTGCACCCGGAAATATGGATAAACGCCTCCATAAAAAGAAACAGTTGCTTCACAGTCCGCTGTGACTGTTTCAACTCCAGCGCCAAATCCCACCATCCCAGTTCCAGTATCGATTTCCTCATAAACTCGTCAGTTGGGATGCTGTGCAGCCACAGTAATTGAGACGCTGAATCATGTAATTCCTGCCAGCGACTGTATGTTTCTGTGATTCGGCGTGTTCCCGCCCCCGTGAGCGAGATGCTTCCTCTGGTGCGGCAGGCAGGTTACGTGCTGTACACATGTCAGGGGTCACAGCGCCGACGGTGATGCTGTTTGACGGGAACAGATCTCAGTGAATCACAGGCGCTGATGTGTCATGATGCTCCTGTGAGGAAGAAAGTGACACTGAAGCATATTGTGAGCCATTTCGATGATGCCTCAAGACATAGTAAAAAACACTGTGGTGAAGTCAGAGGGAAAACATTGTAGTGTTTCACTATCAGTCAGTAATTAATTCATGACATCCGGGTATGTTCCCACTGGGTGTCTCTGTGTTCTGGAGCACAACCTAAAACCCTGTCAGTCTTTTTTGCTTCATTATATAATTTTTGCATTTCTGAGGTTTGCAACTTATTTTTAGCATTCCTTGGATTATTATTTTAGGTCAGGCTGATGCACCCATGAGTTGGTAAATGTAGAAGTGGATGTAGGCCTGTACTTATTTAGGTTTTTATTGTGCATTTTTTAGCCCGTTTACTGAATTTCTTCCAAGGTGTTCCATAAGTATGTCGATTTCTGAACATGTTTTTTTCCACCGCTGTATGATAACTTATGTGCAACGACACAAAGTGCTGAAAATAATCCTGCACAGTAAACATTATGTCTCATTTTATGCCTGTGAAAGCGATCTTATTGCTTTATGATATTGCAGTGCCTACAAAGCTGGACGTACTGTACAATTGACCAGACAGTAATGTAATTCAACAAAAAATAAATGCAGGCATGACTGGCTCTGAGATGAATTGCCAATGTCTGGTTTCCAGTCTCTCTGCAAGTTTAGAAAACACATTCAAAAACCTAAAAGACATCAGCTTGATAACAGGTTTCCTATTAAATGCTATGTGCAAAAAAAATCTGGTTTGAAATGACATTATGTGTGTATTTGTTGCGGTTTTCATCCACAGAAAGCATCAGGAAGATTATCGATAAATCATCTATAAAGTTCATTCGCAGCATTAAGCTTGACACCAAAAATGGCAAAACGGAGGACAGGATTCTGGTGAGTTGCTGCTTTCTTTACTGTCTCTTCACTGAGTGCTGACGTTCTGTTTTAACCACCATAATCCTGCTACACAAGCAGTCTAATGCATGCATCATGTATGTACGGTATCTTTGATGTCAACTTCCACTGCAGTGATAATGGATCTTAGTCACAGCCTTGATATCCGTGACGGCCGAAGGCAGAAGACCCTCGTGATTTACCAGCTTTCCTCCACGGTCACTTCTTTGCTAACTGCATTACGAACTGCCTCCCTTCTTCTGTGACTGCTGTTGGCGGCTTGGCAGGATGAATATTGGATAGACGGTATCTGCGGGAGCGGCTGTGGATTCCTCTGTGTCTGCGAGCCCCACAGTTGGAGGCGGTTGTGGGGGGCGGGGGGGATGAGCAGCTCGCAGCCTTTGATTCTGGGGTGCTTTCATCAGAGAATATGGGACAGACAGAGAGATGAAATCTGTATTTGAGCGAGCGAAGCGCAGCAAGCTATCTGACTAAAATCTGGGGCAGTCAGCTCATCCACTGTGGACCAGAACTTAGACTGGACCCTGGACAGATGCTGGGGTTTGCGAAATGGAGCACACTTCCACTGCACGCAGGTGAACACATATCGTAGTTTCCGGACTATTGAGCACACCTGAATATAAGCCACACCCACTAACTTTACACCACAGTTGTCCCGTTGTAACGTGAGATATTTACAAAGAAAGATTTTTTAAACTTTTA